>NC_058338.1:100435183-100744152 GCF_905475395.1 Chrysoperla carnea
GAAATTTTGATCCAAGTAAGTCCAAATGTATACATAGAGGTCCTTTATGACTGGACTAAGTATAAATAAGCCAAAAAGGATCAAATTTGACATTTTTCGATAGAAAAAACATTTTTTGAAAATTTTCGATTTTACAACTAGAATGTCATGACTATACAAATCATTGAAATTTTGATCCAGGTAAGTCAAAATGTATACAAAGAGGTCCTTTATGACTGAACTAAGTATAAATAAGCCAAAAATAATCAAATTTGACATTTTTCGATAGAAAAAATTATTTTGGAAAATTTTCGATTTTACAACTAGAATGTCATGACTATACAAATCATTGAAATTTTGATCCAAGTAAGTTAAAATGTATACATAGAGGTCCTTTATGACTGGACTAAGTATATATAAGCCAAAAATAATCAAATTTGACATTTTTCGATAGAAAAAATATTTTTTGAAAATTTTCGATTTTACAACGAGAATGTCATGACTATACAAATCATTGAAATTTTGATCCAAGTAAGTCCAAATGTATACATAGAGGTCCTTAATGACTGAACTAAGTATAAATAAGCCAAAAATAATCAAATTTGACATTTTTCGATACAAAAAATATTTTTTGAAAATTTTCGATTTTACAACTATAATGTCATGACTATACAAATCATTGAAATTTTGATCCAAGTAAGTCTAAATGTATACATAGAGGTCCTTTATGACTGGAATAAGTATAAATAAGCTAACAATGATCAAATTTGCCATTTTTCGATGGAAAAAACAATTTTTGAAAATTTCCGATTTTACTACTAGAATGTCATGACTATACAAATAATTGAAATTTTGATCCAAGTAAGTAAAAATGTATACATAGAGGTCCTTTATGACTGGACTAAGTATATATAAGCCAAAAATAATCAAATTTGACATTTTTCGATAGAAAAAATATTTTTTGAAAATTTTCGATTTTACAACAAGAATGTCATGATTATACAAATCATTGAAATTTTGATCCAAGTAAGTCAAAATGTATACATAGAGGTTCTTTATGACTGGACTAAGTATAAATAAGCCAAAAATGATCAAATTTGACATTTTTCGATAGAAAAAACATTTTTTGAAAATTTTCGATTTTACAACAAGAATGTGATGATTATTCAAATCATTGAAATTTTGATCCAAGTAAGTCCAAATGTATACATAGAGGTCCTTTATGACTGGACTAAGTATAAATAAGCCAAAAATGATCAAATTTGACATTTTTCGATAGAAAAAACATTTTTTGAAAATTTTCGATTTTACAACTAGAATGTCATGACTATACAAATCATTGAAATTTTGATCCAGGTAAGTCAAAATGTATACATAGAGGTCCTTTATGACTGGACTAAGTATAAATATGCCAAAAATAATCAAATTTGACATTTTTCGATAGAAAAAATATTTTTTGAAAATTTTCGATTTTACAACTAGAATGTCATGACAATACAAATCATTGAAATTTTGATCCAGGTAAGTCAAAATGTATACATAGAGGTCCTTTATGACTGGACTAAGTATAAATAAGCCAAAAATAATCAAATTTGACATTTTTCGATAGAAAAAATATTTTTTGAAAATTTTCGATTTTACAACTAGAATGTCATGACTATACAAATCATTGAAATTTTGATCCAAGTAACTCAAAATGTATACATAGAGGTTCTTTATGACTGGACTAAGTATAAAAAAGCCAAATAAGATCAAATTTGACATTTTTCGATAGAAAAAACATTTTTTGAAAATTTTCGATTTTACAACAAGAATGTGATGACTATTCAAATCATTGAAATTTTGATCCAAGTAAGTCCAAATGTATACATAGAGGTCCTTTATGACTGGACTAAGTATAAATAAGCCAAAAATGATCAAATTTGACATTTTTCGATAGAAAAAACATTTTTTGAAAATTTTCGATTTTACAAGTAGAATGTCATGAATATACAAATCATTGAAATTTTGATCCAGGTAAGTCAAATGTATACATAGAGGTCCTTTATGACTGGACTAAGTATAAATAAGCCAAAAATAATCAAATTTGACATTTTTCGATAGAAAAAATATTTTTTGAAAATTTTCGATTTTACAACTAGAATGTTATGACTATACAAATCATTGAAATTTTGATCCAAGTAAGTATAAATGTATACATGGAGGTCCTTTATGACTAGAATAAGTATAAATAAGCTAAAAATGATCAAATTTGCCATTTTTCGATAGAAAAAACAATTTTTGAAAATTTCCGATTTTACTACTTGAATGTCATGACTATACAAATAATTGAAATTTTGATCCAAGTAAGTAAAAATGTATACATAGAGGTCCTTTATGACTGGACTAAGTATAAATAAGCCAAAAATGATCAAATTTGACATTTTTTGATAGAAAAAACATTTTTTGAAAATTTTCGATTTTACAACTAGAATGTTATGACTATACAAATCATTGAAATTTTGATCCAGTAAGTCAAAATGTATACATAGAGGTCCTTAATGACTGGACTAAGTATAAAAAAGCCAAAAATAATCAAATTTGACATTTTTCGATAGAAAAAATATTTTTTGAAAATTTTCCATTTTACAACTAGAATGTCATGACTATACAAATCATTGAAATTTTGATCCAAGTAAGTCTAAATGTATACATAGAGGTCATTTATGACTGGAATAAGTATAAATAAGCTAAAAATGATCAAATTTGCCATTTTTCGATGGAAAAAAACAATTTTTGAAAATTTCCGATTTTACTACTAGAATGTCATGACTATACAAATAATTGAAATTTTGATCCAAGTAAGTAAAAATGTATACATAGAGGTCCTTTATGACTGGACTAAGTATATATAAGCCAAAAATAATCAAATTTGACATTTTTCGATAGAAAAAACATTTTTTGAAAATTTTCGATTTTACAACTAGAATGTCATGACTATACAAATCATTGAAATTTTGATCCAGGTAAGTCAAAATGTATACATAGAGGTCCTTTATGACTGAACTAAGTATAAATAAGCCAAAAATAATCAAATTTGACATTTTTCGATAGAAAAAATATTTTTTGAAAATTTTCGATTTTACAACTAGAATGTCATGACTATACAAATCATTGAAATTTTGATCCAAGTAAGTCAAAATGTATACATAGAGGTTCTTTATGACTGGACTAAGTATAAATAAGCCAAAAAAGATCAAATTTGATATTTTTCGATAGAAAAAACATTTTTTGAAAATTTTCGATTTTACAACAAGAATGTGATGATTATTCAAATCATTGAAATTATGATCCAAGTAAGTTCAAATGTATACATAGAGGTCCTTTATGACTGGACTAAGTATAAATAAGCCAAAAATAAACAAATTTGACATTTTTCGATAGAAAAAATATTTTTTGAAAATTTTCGATTTTACAACTAGAATGTCATGACTATACAAATCATTGAAATTTTGATCCAAGTAAGTCTAAATGTATACATAGAGGTCCTTTATGACTGGAATAAGTATAAATAAGCTAAAAATGATCAAATTTGCCATTTTTCGGTGGAAAAAACAATTTTTGAAAATTTCCGATTTTACTACTAGAATGTCATGACTATACAAATAATTGAAATTTTGATCCAAGTAAGTAAAAATGTATACATAGAGGTCCTTTATGTCTGGACTAAGTATATATAAGCCAAAAATAATCAAATTTGACATTTTTCGATAGAAAAAATATTTTTTGAAAATTTTCGATTTTACAACTAGAATGTCATGAATATACAAATCATTAAAATTTTGATCCAAGTAAGTCAAAATGTATACATAGAGGTTCTTTATGACTGGACTAAGTATAAATAAGCCAAAAAAGATCAAATTTGACATTTTTCGATAGAAAAAACATTTTTTTAAAATTTTCGATTTTACAACAAGAATGTGATGACTATTCAAATCATTGAAATTTTGATCCAAGTAAGTCCAAATGTATACATAGAGGTCCTTTATGACTGGACTAAGTATAAATAAGCCAAAAAGGATCAAATTTGACATTTTTCGATAGAAAAAACATTTTTTGAAAATTTTCGATTTTACAACTAGAATGTCATGACTATACAAATCATTGAAATTTTGATCCAGGTAAGTCAAAATGTATACAAAGAGGTCCTTTATGACTGAACTAAGTATAAATAAGCCAAAAATAATCAAATTTGACATTTTTCGATAGAAAAAATTATTTTGGAAAATTTTCGATTTTACAACTAGAATGTCATGACTATACAAATCATTGAAATTTTGATCCAAGTAAGTCTAAATGTATACATAGAGGTCCTTTATGACTGGAATAAGTATAAATAAGCTAAAAATGATCAAATTTGCCATTTTTCGATGGAAAAAACAATTTTTAAAAATTTCCGATTTTACTACTTGAATGTCATGACTATACAAATAATTGAAATTTTGATCCAAGTAAGTAAAAATGTATACATAGAGGTCCTTTATGACTGGACTAAGTATATATAAGCCAAAAATAATCAAATTTGACATTTTTCGATAGAAAAAATATTTTTTGAAAATTTTCGATTTTACAACAAGAATGTCATGATTATACAAATCATTGAAATTTTGATCCAAGTAAGTCAAAATGTATACATAGAGGTTCTTTATGACTGGACTAAGTATAAATAAGCCAAAAATGATCAAATTTGACATTTTTCGATAGAAAAAACATTTTTTGAAAATTTTCGATTTTACAACAAGAATGTGATGATTATTCAAATCATTGAAATTTTGATCCAAGTTAGTCCAAATGTATACATAGAGGTCCTTTATGACTGGACTAAGTATAAATAAGCCAAAAATGATCAAATTTGACATTTTTCGATAGAAAAAAACATTTTTTGAAAATTTTCGATTTTACAACTAGAATGTCATGACTATACAAATCATTGAAATTTTGATCCAGGTAAGTCAAAATGTATACATAGAGGTCCTTTATGACTGGACTAAGTATAAATATGCCAAAAATAATCAAATTTGACATTTTTCGATAGAAAAAATATTTTTTGAAAATTTTCGATTTTACAACTAGAATGTCATGACAATACAAATCATTGAAATTTTGATCCAGGTAAGTCAAAATGTATACATAGAGGTCCTTTATGACTGGACTAAGTATAAATAAGCCAAAAATAATCAAATTTGACATTTTTCGATAGAAAAAATATTTTTTGAAAATTTTCGATTTTACAACTAGAATGTCATGACTATACAAATCATTGAAATTTTGATCCAAGTAAGTCTAAATGTATACATAGAGGTCCTTTATGACTGGAATAAGTATAAATAAGCTAAAAATGATCAAATTTGCCATTTTTCGATGGAAAAAACAATTTTTGAAAATTTCCGATTTTACTACTAGAATGTCATGACTATACAAATAATTGAAATTTTGATCCAAGTTAGTAAAAATGTATACATAGAGGTCCTTTATGACTGGACTAAGTATATATAAGCCAAAAATAATCAAATTTGACATTTTTCGATAGAAAAAATATTTTTTGAAAATTTTCGATTTTACAACTAGAATGTCATGACTATACAAATCATTGAAATTTTGATCCAAGTAAGTCAAAATGTATACATAGAGGTTCTTTATGACTGGACTAAGTATAAATAAGCCAAAAAAGATCAAATTTGACATTTTTCGATAGAAAAAACATTTTTTGAAAATTTTCGATTTTACAACAAGAATGTGATGATTATTCAAATCATTGAAATTTTGATCCAAGTAAGTCCAAATGTATACATAGAGTTCCTTTATGACTGGACTAAGTATAAATAAGCCAAAAATGATCAAATTTGACATTTTTCGATAGAAAAAACATTTTTTGAAAATTTTCGATTTTACAACTAGAATGTCATGACTATAAAAATCATTGAAATTTTGATCCAGGTAAGTCAAAATGTATGCATAGAGGTCCTTTATGACTGGACTAAGTATAAATAAGCCAAAAATAATCAAATTTGACATTTTTCGATAGAAAAAATATTTTTTGAAAATTTTCGATTTTACAACTAGAATGTCATGACTATACAAATCATTGAAATTTTGATCCGGGTAAGTCAAAATGTATACATAGAGGTCCTTTATGACTGGACTAAGTATAAATAAGCCAAAAATAATCAAATTTGACATTTTTCGATAGAAAAATATTTTTTGAAAATTTTCGATTTTAAAACAAGAATGTGATGACTATTCAAATCATTGAAATTTTGATCCAAGTAAGTCCAAATGTATACATAGAGGTCCTTTATGACTGGACT
The DNA here is from genome assembly GCF_905475395.1 of Chrysoperla carnea. Classification (NCBI taxonomy): domain Eukaryota; kingdom Metazoa; phylum Arthropoda; class Insecta; order Neuroptera; family Chrysopidae; genus Chrysoperla; species Chrysoperla carnea. The sequence continues at coordinate 100,441,510 of NC_058338.1, forward strand.
AAGTATAAATAAGCCAAAAATGATCAAATTTGACATTTTTCGATAGAAAAAACATTTTTTAAAAATTTTCGATTTTACAACTAGAATGTCATGACTATACAAATCATTGAAATTTTGATCCAGGTAAATGAAAATGTATACATAGAGGTCTTTTATGACTGAACTAAGTATAAATAAGCCAAAAATAATCAATTTTGACATTTTTCGATAGAAAAAATATTTTTTGAACATTTTCGATTTTACAACTAGAATGTCATGACTATACAAATCATTGAAATTTTGATCCAGGTAAATCAAAATGTATACATAGAGGTCCTTTATGACTGAACTAAGTATAAATAAGCCAAGAATAATCAAATTTGACATTTTTCGATAGAAAAATATTTTTTGAAAATTTTTGATTTTACAACTAGAATGTCATGCCTATACAAATAATTGAAATTTTGATCCAAGTAAGTATAAATGTATACATAGAGGTCCTTTATGACTGGAATAAGTATAAATAAGCTAAAAATGATCAAATTTGCCATTTTTCGATAGAAAAAACAATTTTTGAAAATTTCCGATTTTACTACTAGAATGTCATGACTATACAAATAATTGAAATTTTGATCCAAGTTAGTAAAAATGTATACATAGAGGTCCTTTATGACTGGACTAAGTATATATAAGCCAAAAATAATCAAATTTGACATTTTTCGATAGAAAAAATATTTTTTGAAAATTTTCGATTTTACAACTAGAATGTCATGACTATACAAATCATTGAAATTTTGATCCAAGTAAGTCAAAATGTATACATAGAGGTTCTTTATGACTGGACTAAGTATCAATAAGCCAAAAAAGATCAAATTTGACATTTTTCGATAGAAAAAACATTTTTTGAAAATTTTCGATTTTACAACAAGAATGTGATGATTATTCAAATCATTGAAATTTTGATCCAAGTAAGTCCAAATGTATACATAGAGGTCCTTTATGACTGGACTAAGTATAAATAAGCCAAAAATGATCAAATTTGACATTTTTCGATAGAAAAAACATTTTTTGAAAATTTTCGATTTTACAACTAGAATGTCATGACAATACAAATCATTGAAATTTTGATCCAGGTAAGTCAAAATGTATACATAGAGGTCCTTTATGACTGGACTAAGTATAAATAAGCCAAAAATAATCAAATTTGACATTTTTCGATAGAAAAAATATTTTTTGAAAATTTTCGATTTTACAACTAGAATGTCATGACAATACAAATCATTGAAATTTTGATCCAAGTAAGTCTAAATGTATACATAGAGGTCCTTTATGACTGGAATAAGTATAAATAAGCTAAAAATGATCAAATTTGCCATTTTTCGATGGAAAAAACAATTTTTGAAAATTTCCGATTTTACTACTAGAATGTCATGACTATACAAATAATTGAAATTTTGATCCAAGTTAGTAAAAATGTATACATAGAGGTCCTTTATGACTGGACTAAGTATATATAAGCCAAAAATAATCAAATTTGACATTTTTCGATAGAAAAAATATTTTTTGAAAATTTTCGATTTTACAACTAGAATGTCATGACTATACAAATCATTGAAATTTTGATCCAAGTAAGTCAAAATGTATACATAGAGGTTCTTTATGACTGGACTAAGTATAAATAAGCCAAAAATGATCAAATTTGACATTTTTCGATAGAAAAAACATTTTTTGAAAATTTTCGATTTTACAACTAGAATGTCATGACTATAAAAATCATTAAAATTTTGATCCAGGTAAGTCAAAATGTATACATAGAGGTCCTTTATGACTGGACTAAGTATAAATAAGCCAAAAATAATCAAATTTGACATTTTTCGATAGAAAAAATATTTTTTGAAAATTTTCGATTTTACAACTAGAATGTCATGACTATACAAATCATTGAAATTTTGATCCAGGTAAATGAAAATGTATACATAGAGGTCTTTTATGACTGGACTAAGTATAAATAAGCCAAAAATAATCAAATTTGACATTTTTCGATAGAAAAATATTTTTTGAAAATTTTCGATTTTAAAACAAGAATGTGATGACTATTCAAATCATTGAAATTTTGATCCAAGTAAGTCCAAATGTATACATAGAGGTCCTTTATGACTGGACTAAGTATAAATAAGCCAAAAATGATCAAATTTGACATTTTTCGATAGAAAAAACATTTTTTAAAAATTTTCGATTTTACAACTAGAATGTCATGACTATACAAATCATTGAAATTTTGATCCAGGTAAATGAAAATGTATACATAGAGGTCCTTTATGACTGAACTAAGTATAAATAAGCCAAAAATAATCAAATTTGACATTTTTCGATAGAAAAAATATTTTTTGAAAATTTTCGATTTTACAACTAGAATGTCATGACTATACAAATCATTGAAATTTTGATCCAGGTAAATCAAAATGTATACATAGAGGTCCTTTATGACTGAACTAAGTATAAATAAGCCAAGAATAATCAAATTTGACATTTTTCGATAGAAAAATATTTTTTGAAAATTTTCGATTTTACAACTAGAATGTCATGCCTATACAAATAATTGAAATTTTGATCCAAGTAAGTATAAATGTATACATAGAGGTCCTTTATGACTGGAATAAGTATAAATAAGCTAAAAATGATCAAATTTTACATTTTTCGATAGAAAAAACAATTTTTGAAAATTTCCGATTTTACTACTAGAATGTCATGACTATACAAATAATTGAAATTTTGATCCAAGTAAGTAAAAATGTATACATAAAGGTCCTTTATGACTGGACTAAGTATAAATAAGCCAAAAATGATCAAATTTGACATTTTTCGATAGAAAAAACATTTTTTGAAAATTTTCGATCTTACAACTGGAATGTCTTGACTATACAAATCATTGAAATTTTGATCCAGGTAAGTCAAAATGTATACATAGAGGTCCTTTATGACTGGACTAAGTATAAATAAGCCAAAAATAATCAAATTTGACATTTTTCGATAGAAAAAATATTTTTTGAAAATTTTCGATTTTACAACTAGAATGTCATGACTATACAAATCATGGAAATTTTGATCCAAGTAAGTCTAAATGTATACAAAAAGGTCCTTTATGACTGGAATAAGTATAAATAAGCTAACAATGATCAAATTTGCCATTTTTCGATGGAAAAAACAATTTTTGAAAATTTCCGATTTTACTACTAGAATGTCATGACTATACAAATAATTGAAATTTTGATCCAAGTAAGTAAAAATGTATACATAGAGGTCCTTTATGACTGGACTAAGTATATATAAGCCAAAAATAATCAAATTTGACATTTTTCGATAGAAAAAATATTTTTTGAAAATTTTCGATTTTACAATTAGAATGTCATGACTATACAAATCATTGAAATTTTGATCCAGGTAAGTCAAAATGTATACATAGAGGTCCTTTATGACTGGACTAAGTATAAATAAGCCAAAAATAATCAAATTTGACATTTTTCGATAGAAAAAATATTTTTTGAAAATTTTCGATTCTACAACTAGAATGTCATGACTATACAAATCATTGAAATTTTGATCCAAGTAAGTCTAAATGTATTGTTATGTAGTGAATCTGCTAAAAATACATTAGTATATTCACCCTTATTTATAGGGAAATTTCATCATAGTCACTGCATAACATAATTTCATACAAACATAATAGTTATGTTTTTTTTCACCTGGTTGGTGACAATTTTGCCTCCAAAATCCCACCTACATCCTAAAACAGAAAAACAACGATCTCACCTTTTTAATTATTATTATAAAAACTTCGTAGTGAAGACACGTATAAAATAATTACTAAAACTGTTTCAATCGAGTAGAATTACTTAAATTGTTTCAATCGAGTAGTATTTTAAATTGTTTCAATCAACTGTATTTCAATTTTGTACTTCTGGATAAATATCTAAAACAAATAAATTATCTTTAAACAAATTCGTCTTTTTATTATTCAAAAATACGAAATTACCTGTGGAAGATACGTCCAACACGTGGGTTTCAATTAGGAGTTTGTCATCCAGGAATTGGAGGATATTAAATTAAAACTCCAATTATATGATGGGTTTCGGCAAGTGTTAACTTCAACAAATTGAACACTCAACATTTTACAGGTAAACATAACCTACAATTTTATCCTACATAGTCAAAATTTGATTGTAATTATTCCACTAATACTAACGCACCTAAAAGTTTCGCCAACACAGGAACAGATTGGACATTCATCCAAATCGCGACGTCGAATTATACAAACGATAAATTCCATGTTCATCGTACACATATGTATTTGACATTTGAGTTTCTAAAATTTATTACTAACAACTGTCAATAAGTAAAGTCAGACTCAGATAAATTGAACCATATGTGAATCAAACGGATAGTACCGTACCCAAATTTGAACATTTAATCGACGTCGCTTGGACTCATGTCTAACTCGTTCAGCCTGCACGAACCCAGGTTTGTCAACAACAAAGCTTGCTAGTGAACCAGCCTCAAAGGACCTCTGGGAAATTGGGTGTCCCATACAAATTTCCACATTTAACACCCTCACACGTAACGGACCCCAAAACTCGAACACCGGTTCACCAATAATTGGGAACCAGGGCAACTACATAGCAAATAGTAGCAGAGCATAGTTCTATTGTAAATTCAAACTTAATAAAATTTTTTTTTTGATAGTACACTCATTTAAAAAAAAAAAAAAAAAAAAAATTTTTTAACGATTATCATCCTTAACTCAAAATCATCAAAATTTTTTTTTGATTAATTCTACAACTTTAAACTTCCTATTGGAATTTGATTTGCAACCATAAACAATTGCAAAACGTACCCTTTAACTAGGATATTATATAATTTTTGAGTACTATTGTTCCACAACAATTAACGCTACTGTATTCATTTAAAATTTTTTTTTCTCTCTATATAAAATTTCTAACAAATTACAATAGAACGTCAATTCGTCTCAAAATAGGTTCAATTGAATAGTGAAAAGTATAACATTCACTATTCACGAAACAAATAGTTTCTAGGTGTCAAAAAAAAACTAGCCATCACTTCTTCTCAAACTCATCTTTTTATTTATTCACTTTATCCTGTACACATACAAACTTATTCTACTCGTATTTCTGCTGGTTTTTTTCATTTTACAGGACAAATTGCATTTCAAATTCATTATCAAGATACCAACTGCTATTCATCTGAAATCGGAAACAAACACCATTAGTATAGACAATAAAACGATAGTTATACAACTCAAATCAGTATTTAACAACAATTGAAGATGCAATCTAACAACAACAACGGCGCCATTCCCCGCACCGTGCCACCATCGTTCCTACATAATGCCAGCGGATATGGAGCAGCAGCAGTAGCTTCATCTCCACGTCTACCTACAACACCATCAACTGTAAGACACCAGGTACCCTTTAACCAAATCCTTTACAATATACACCCGGACGGTAGATTGTCAGCAATCGGAACACGAGCTCCTTGTTTCAATCCAACCCCTCCCCCATCTTCAGGTCTCACACTTGGACCACGACCTTCGGCACCAATTATTGACAACCAGGCGCAAAACTTATTCAACCCACCTGCTTATAACACAAGTTTTTATAACGCTGGTACTACACAGCCGCCACAAAATAATAATTTTAACATTTCTGGTCATAATTTAACTAACCCAAATTTAAATATTAATCATGACTCGAATGCTCAAAATTTTAATAACTTTAACCTTCCCAATTTCAATAATCAACAAAGCATTTCAAATAACAACGTGCCGAATCTCGTGGCTCCCAACCAAAGGACCGCTCACAGGGACAGTCTAACACAATTATTGGCCATCCATAATCAACTTCTATTGGATACTCAAAAACAAATTAAGAACCTATCGGGTCCCAACTTCAAACCAGATATGACCCAATTGTGCCAAAATCTACCAAGAGCAGACGGCGATAACCCATCCATCTTCATAGATTTCCTAATAAAAGTGGAGAATATTGTTAATTTGAACATTATGCCACTACCTAAACTCATTAAAGGATTAGTTACACAAACGGAGGGTGAATTACAACTATGGCTATCTAGACTAGCAACCCCCACTAACACCTGGGACCACATTAAAAGTGAACTTCTGATAAAATTCTTGTCCCCCACCCAAATGTCAAGGATTCAACTAGAAAAAATCTTCAGGTACCAAAACTCCAATGAATCTCTCAAGCAATTCACTTACGATTTGGAGATCACCGCTAAGGTCCTAAACCTTCACGACGAAACGCGCATCGTGACGCACATCCTTGACAGTGCAAATTCCGAATACCTACCATTGTTAGCAACCATCTTCCCCCAACCTACGACATTCGAACAATTATACCAAATTGCCAAACGCGCTGATGAAAATGCAAATCGACTAAAGAATGCAATCTCGCGAGAAAATCCAAAACATAGTTGACAATTGAAGGAATCTCGAAGCAATTCCGATAATTCACCTCAACAGCGGAAATTATTTGCTTCCCTTTCCCACAAGTGCGAATTCAAATACCAAAACGCTATACCGTTTATCGAATTGGATATCTTAGAGCATAAATATCGGTCAATGATTGACACTGGTTCAACTTACAACATTATTCGTTCCGATTTGGCTTTACTTCTCAAACATAAAAAACACAAGATTAATAAAATATTCAAAAGAATTGCCATCGCAAATAATACCAACATCATCATAGACAAATCAATTACCTTAATTATCAAAATTCAGAAGTACACCTGGAAAGCAACCTTTCTCATCGTCAAAAATCTTCCCTGTCAACTTATACTTGGCAACGATTTCCTTCATAGTGTGAAAGCCAATTTAAATTTCCAACGAAAATGCCTTATAATCGAAAACTTAAACTTAACTACACCTATCATTTTCGAACAAAACGACAATTCAACTTACTTCTTGAGAATTCAGCAAAGCTACGGCCATCTGATACCCAACACTTGGAAAATTTAAAAAACAATTACTGTGACGTCTTAACCAACAAAACAGGCACCGCTACTAATCACACAATGAAAATACTCCTGAAGGACAGATCACCGATTTACAAACATCCATATACATTGGTACCTCCAAAAGCAGCCATCCTGAACAATATTGTAGACGATCTATTAAACCAGGGTATCATTGAGCGATGTACCAGTTCATGGGCAAGTCCTACATTCCTTGTCAAAAAGCGAGATGGATCTTACCGCATTGTCCACGATTATCGAGAGGTAAATAAAAAAATACTCTTCGATCCATATCCTAGTAGTCAAATTCAAGACTGTTTTAACTCCCTCCATGGAGCAAAGATATTTTCATCGATCGATCTCGTCAATAGCTTCCACCAGGTAAAACTCGATAAAAATTCTAGAAACATAACAGCTTTCGTCACACCCAATGGCCAATACAGGTATTTGAAAGCTCCGCAAGGTCTCGCCAATAGCAGCCAAGCTTTGAATCGAGTTATGCTCGACATATTTGGAGATCTAAAATATAAATATTGCATTCCTTACGCCGACGACCTCCTTATATATTCGAACTCCATTGAAGAACATTTCAAACATCTATCCGAAATCCTAAGAAGATTAAAAGAAAATGGTTTAACAGCAAAACCTGAGAAATGTCGATTCTTCATGACCAGATTAAAATACCTCGGTTTAATCATTGATGAAAACGGTCTATCCATCGACACCTCCAAAGTACAAGCGATTAACGACTTACCACCACCTAAAAATCTAAAACAACTTCGTATGGTACTTGGAATTTTTGGTTATTATATGAAATTCATAGATAATTATTCCGAAATCTGTCATCCGTTAAATAAACTTCGTCAGAAAAACGTAAAATACGAATTCAAACAAATACATCTGGACGCTTTCAACAAACTAAAAAAAAAACTTACATCGGCTCCCATACTAAAATTTCCTGATTTCACCAAGCCATTTATCATCAGATGCGACGCAAGTGACCATTGTATAGCGGGCGTACTGTTACAACGCGTCAATGACGTACTACACCCAATTGCATATACATCCAGGAAACTTTCACCAGCTGAATGTAAAACTCATATTTACGAGAAGGAAGCACTGAGTTTAATTTCTACGATCAACAAATTTCAAGATTATTTACACAACGGAAAATTCACCATCCAGACCGATAATAATGCACTAACTTATCTATTCAAAAACTGTAAAAACACTGGTAAACTCGCACGTTGGCAACTCACTCTATCAAATTTCGAATTCGAGGTTGAACATATAAATGGCACTATAAACAATTTATCCGACGCTCTTTCTAGGCTATACTCAGAAGTTGACCCCATAGAACAACCCAACCATCCTATCACTACACATCTTTACGACGACGTAACCCCGGAGGACAAGCTCTTACTTTTGCAACAGTATCCTCCTATCTTCCCTAATATTCGAGTAGCACAGTCAAATGACCCTGAGTGCAAAACCATCATACTCCGATTGCGTAACGGAGTGGATGATGTCAATAATTTTACACTCTACCATGGCATTCTGTGTAAGAAAACAGGGAGATATAAAAAACGACGTATCTACGTTCCCGAGGCTCTACGTCAAGCCATATTACACTATTTCCACGATGGCCTCCTAGCATCTCACCAAGGTGTCGTAAAGGCTTATTCAAATATCTCCAGACGCTTTTATTGGAAGAATCTATATAAAGACGTAGCTGATTACGTCAAATCTTGTGACGTTTGTCTTCGACATAAAATTCCACCTAAACCAAAACCTAACATGGAAGCAAAAAACCCGAACTACGTCTATGAAGCCCTTCATATTGACATTCTTGGCCCTCTTCCCATCACTAAAAACAGAAATAGATACCTGCTGGTAGCTGTAGATAGTTACAGCCGGTTTCTACAAACATTTCCTTTAAAAACTTGCAACTCAAGTTCGATTTGTACCGCTTTAGAAAGATCTTTCTTAACGTTCTCGGTACCATACATAGTTATTTCGGATAACGCAAGTTATTTCAAATCCACAACTTACAAGGAATTTTGTTACAAGTGGGGGATCAGAGCTAGGTACCTGTCACCATACGCACCTTCAGGTAATAAATCAGAAGCAATGAACAAAATCCTCATTGCGAACATTAGCACACTTCTACAATCAGCATCCACAGGTCACATCACATGGGACGAATTCGTCGGATTCGCCACATTCGCTTATAACAATTCATTTTCACCTGTAGCCAATTCCACCCCAGCTTCAATTTTCTTTGGTCGAAATCTAACCTTCCCTCTTGATCATCTTTGGGAAATTCATAGAATTTTATCAATAAACAAAAGATTACCAAAACAAACAATCGAACTTTTCCTCAAAAAGTCATTGAAAAAGAGGAAAGATTATTTTAATCGAGGCAAGAAACCCCACGGATTCAATGTGAACGACCTGGTGATGTTGAAGAAAAAACAAATTTCTGTACATGGTACTTCAAGCAAAAAATTCCTCGCCAAATATCTTGGCCCATACACAATTGTGAATTTTAAAACTAAAAACACCGTAATATTAAAAAATATTACGACCGGAAAATGCTTGAAGTGCCATGCCATGTATCTAAAGAAGTATTATAGACGTGACAAACCTTAACCGGTTATTTTTTTTTTCTTCCATACAATCACCAAGATTCTTCCAGTATTAGCTTCGGGTACCATAACTTTAAGAGCATATCTTTTCACCCCACCTGAAGATGATAATTATTCCTCTGTGACGGATCCTCATCACTATACAGTAAGATCACTGCCTGAAAGATGAGAGGGGGGTACATGTTATGTAGTGAATCTGCTAAAAATACATTAGTATATTCACCCTTATTTATAGGGAAATTTCATCATAGTCACTGCATAACATAATTTCATACAAACATAATAGTTATGTTTTTTTTCAACTGGTTGGTGACAATTTTGCCTCCAAAATCCCACCTACATCCTAAAACAGAAAAACAACGATCTCACCTTTTTAATTATTATTATAAAAACTTCGTAGTGAAGACACGTATAAAATAATTACTAAAACTGTTTCAATCGAGTAGAATTACTTAAATTGTTTCAATCGAGTAGTATTTTAAATTGTTTCAATCAACTGTATTTCAATTTTGTACTTCTGGATAAATATCTAAAACAAATAAATTATCTTTAAACAAATTCGTCTTTTTATTATTCAAAAATACGAAATTACCTGTGGAAGATACGTCCAACACGTGGGTTTCAATTAGGAGTTTGTCATCCAGGAATTGGAGGATATTAAATTAAAACTCCAATTATATGATGGGTTTCGGCAAGTGTTAACTTCAACAAATTGAACACTCAACATTTTACAGGTAAACATAACCTACAATTTTATCCTACATAGTCAAAATTTGATTGTAATTATTCCACTAATACTAACGCACCTAAAAGTTTCGCCAACACAGGAACAGATTGGACATTCATCCAAATCGCGACGTCGAATTATACAAACGATAAATTCCACGTTCATCGTACACATATGTATTTGACATTTGAGTTTCTAAAATTTATTACTAACAACTGTCAATAAGTAAAGTCAGACTCAGATAAATTGAACCATATGTGAATCAAACGGATAGTACCGTACCCAAATTTGAACATTTAATCGACGTCGCTTGGACTCATATCTAACTCGTTCAGCCTGCACGAACCCAGGTTTGTCAACAACAAAGCTTGCTAGTGAACCAGCCTCAAAGGACCTCTGGGAAATTGGGTGTCCCATACAAATTTCCACATTTAACACCCTCACACGTGACGGACCCCAAAACTCGAACACCGGTTCACCAATAATTGGGAACCAGGGCAACTACATAGCAGTATACATAGAGGTCCTTTATGACTGGAATAAGTATAAATATGCTAAAAATGATCAAATTTGCCATTTTTCGATGGAAAAAACAATTTTTGAAAATTTCCGATTTTACTACTTGAATGTCATGACTATACAAATAATTGAAATTTTGATCCAAGTAAGTAAAAATGTATACATAGAGGTCCTTTATGACTGGACTAAGTATATATAAGCCAAAAATAATCAAATTTGACATTTTTCGATAGAAAAAATATTTTTTGAAAATTTTCGATTTTACAACAAGAATGTCATGACTATACAAATCATTGAAATTTTGATCCAAGTAAGTCAAAATGTATACATAGAGGTTCTTTATGACTGGACTAAGTATCAATAAGCCAAAAAAGATCAAATTTGACATTTTTCGATAGAAAAAACATTTTTTGAAAATTTTCGATTTTACAACAAGAATGTGATGATTATTCAAATCATTGAAATTTTGATCCAAGTAAGTCCAAATGTATACATAGAGGTCGTTTATGACTGGACTAAGTATAAATAAGCCAAAAATGATCAAATTTGACATTTTTCGATAGAAAAAACATTTTTTGAAAATTTTCGATTTTACAACTAGAATGTCATGACAATACAAATCATTGAAATTTTGATCCAGGTAAGTCAAAATGTATACATAGAGGTCCTTTATGACTGGACTAAGTATAAATAAGCCAAAAATAATCAAATTTGACATTTTTCGATAGAAAAAATATTTTTTGAAAATTTTCGATTTTACAACTAGAATGTCATGACAATACAAATCATTGAAATTTTGATCCAAGTAAGTCTAAATGTATACATAGAGGTCCTTTATGACTGGAATAAGTATAAATAAGCTAAAAATGATCAAATTTGCCATTTTTCGATGGAAAAAACAATTTTTGAAAATTTCCGATTTTACTACTAGAATGTCATGACTATACAAATAATTGAAATTTTGATCCAAGTTAGTAAAAATGTATACATAGAGGTCCTTTATGACTGGACTAAGTATATATAAGCCAAAAATAATCAAATTTGACATTTTTCGATAGAAAAAATATTTTTTGAAAATTTTCGATTTTACAACTAGAATGTCATGACTATACAAATCATTGAAATTTTGATCCAAGTAAGTCAAAATGTATACATAGAGGTTCTTTATGACTGGACTAAGTATAAATAAGCCAAAAAAGATCAAATTTGACATTTTTCGATAGAAAAAACATTTTTTGAAAATTTTCGATTTTACAACAAGAATGTGATGATTATTCAAATCATTGAAATTTTGATCCAAGTAAGTCCAAATGTATACATAGAGGTCCTTTATGACTGGACTAAGTATAAATAAGCCAAAAATGATCAAATTTGACATTTTTCGATAGAAAAAACATTTTTTGAAAATTTTCGATTTTACAACTAGAATGTCATGACTATAAAAATCATTGAAATTTTTATCCAGGTAAGTCAAAATGTATACATAGAGGTCCTTTGTGACTGGACTAAGTATAAATAAGCCAAAAATAATCAAATTAGACATTTTTCGATAGAAAAAATATTTTTTGAAAATTTTCGATTTTACAACTAGAATGTCATGACTATACAAATCATTGAAATTTTGATCCGGGTAAGTCAAAATGTATACATAGAGGTCCTTTATGACTGGACTAAGTATAAATAAGCCAAAAATAATCAAATTTGACATTTTTCGATAGAAAAATATTTTTTGAAAATTTTCGATTTTAAAACAAGAATGTGATGACTATTCAAATCATTGAAATTTTGATCCAAGTAAGTCAAAATGTATACATAGAGGTCCTTTGTGACTGGACTAAGTATAAATAAGCCAAAAATAATCAAATTAGACATTTTTCGATAGAAAAAATATTTTTTGAAAATTTTCGATTTTACAACTAGAATGTCATGACTATACAAATCATTGAAATTTTGATCCGGGTAAGTCAAAATGTATACATAGAGGTCCTTTATGACTGGACTAAGTATAAATAAGCCAAAAATGATCAAATTTGACATTTTTCGATAGAAAAAACATTTTTTGAAAATTTTCGATTTTACAACTAGAAAGTCATGACTATACAAATCATTGAAATTTTGATCCAGGTAAATGAAAATGTATACATAGAGGTCTTTTATGACTGAACTAAGTATAAATAAGCCAAAAATAATCAAATTTGACATTTTTCGATAGAAAAAATATTTTTTGAAAATTTTCGATTTTACAACTAGAATGTCATGACTATAAAAATCATTGAAATTTTGATCCAGGTAAGTCAAAATGTATACATAGAGGTCCTTTGTGACTGGACTAAGTATAAATAAGCCAAAAATAATCAAATTAGACATTTTTCGATAGAAAAAATATTTTTTGAAAATTTTCGATTTTACAACTAGAATGTCATGACTATACAAATCATTGAAATTTTGATCCGGGTAAGTCAAAATGTATACATAGAGGTCCTTTATGACTGGACTAAGTATAAATAAGCCAAAAATAATCAAATTTGACATTTTTCGATAGAAAAATATTTTTTGAAAATTTTCGATTTTAAAACAAGAATGTGATGACTATTCAAATCATTGAAATTTTGATCCAAGTAAGTCCAAATGTATACATAGAGGTCCTTTATGACTGGACTAAGTATAAATAAGCCAAAAATGATCAAATTTGACATTTTTCGATAGAAAAATCATTTTTTGAAAATTTTCGATTTTACAACTAGAATGTCATGACTATAAGAATCATTGAAATTTTGATCCAGGTAAGTCAAAATGTATACATAGAGGTCCTTTGTGACTGGACTAAGTATAAATAAGCCAAAAATAATCAAATTTGACATTTTTCGATAGAAAAAATATTTATTGAAAATTTTCGATTTTACAACTAGAATGTCATGACTATACAAATCATTGAAATTTTGATCCGGGTAAGTCAAAATGTATACATAGAGGTCCTTTATGACTGGACTAAGTATAAATAAGCCAAAAATAATCAAATTTGACATTTTTCGATAGAAAAATATTTTTTGAAAATTTTCGATTTTAAAACAAGAATGTGATGACTATTCAAATCATTGAAATTTTGATCCAAGTAAGTCCAAATGTATACATAGAGGTCCTTTATGACTGGACTAAGTATAAATAAGCCAAAAATGATCAAATTTGACATTTTTCCATAGAAAAAACATTTTTTGAAAATTTTCGATTTTACAACTAGAATGTCATGACTATACAAATCATTGAAATTTTGATCCAGGTAAATGAAAATGTATACATAGAGGTCTTTTATGACTGAACTAAGTATAAATAAGCCAAAAATAATCAAATTTGACATTTTTCGATAGAAAAAATATTTTTTGAAAATTTTCGATTTTACAACTAGAATGTCATGACTATAAAAATCATTGAAATTCTGATCCAAGTAAGTCCAAATGTATACATAAAGGTTCTTTATGACTGGACTAAGTATAAATAAGCCAAAAATGATCAAATTTGACATTTTTCGATAGAAAAAACATTTTTTGAAAATTTTCGATTTTACAAATGGAATGTCATGACTATACAAATCATTGAAATTTTGATCCAGGTAAGTCAAAATGTATACATAGAGATCCTTTATGACTGGACTAAGTATAAATAAGCCAAAAATAATCAAATTTGACATTTTTCGATAGAAAAAATATTTTTTGAAAATTTTCGATTTTACAACTAGAATGTCATGACTATACAAATTATTGAAATTTTGATCCAAGTAAGTCTAAATGTATACATAGAGGTCCTTTATGACTGGAATAAGTATAAATAAGCTAAAAATGATCAAATTTGCCATTTTTCGATGGAAAAAACAATTTTTGAAAATTTCCGATTTTACTACTAGAATGTCATGACTATACAAATAATTGAAATTTTGATCCAAGTAAGTAAAAATGTATACATAGAGGTCCTTTATGACTGGACTAAGTATATATAAGCCAAAAATAATCAAATTTGACATTTTTCGATAGAAAAAATATTTTTTGAAAATTTTCGATTTTACAACTAGAATGTCATGACTATACAAATCATTGAAATTTTGATCCAAGTAAGTCTAAATGTATACATAGAGTTCCTTTATGACTGGACTAAGTATAAATAAGCCAAAAATATTCAAATTTGACATTTTTCGATTGAAAAAATATTTTTTGAAAATTTTCGATTTTACAACAAGAATGTGATGACTATTCAAATCTTTGAAATTTCGATCCAAGTAAGTCCAAATGTATACATAGAGGTCCTTTATGACTGGACTAAGCATAAATAAGCCAAAAATGATCAAATTTGACCTTTTTTCGATAGAAAAAACATTTTTTGAAAATTTTCGATTTTACAACTAGAATGTCATGACTATACAAATCATTGAAATTTTGATCCAGGTAAGTCAAAATGTATACATAGAGGTCCTTTACGACTGAACTAAGTATAAATAAGCCAAAAATAATCAAATTTGACATTTTTCGATAGAAAAAACATTTTTTGAAAATTTTCGATTTGACAACAAGAATGTGATGACTATTCAAATCATTAAAATTTTGATCCAAGTAAGTAAAAATGTATACATAGAGGTCCTTTATGACTGGACTAAGTATAAATAAGCCAAAAATGATCAAATTTGACATTTTTCGATAGAAAAAACATTTTTTGAAAATTTTCGATTTTACAACTAGAATGTCATGACTATAAAAATCATTGAAATTTTGATCCAGGTAAGTCAAAATGTATACATAGAGGTCCTTTATGACTGGACTAAGTATAAATAAGCCAAAAATAATCAAATTTGACATTTTTCGATAGAAAAAATATTTTTTGAAAATTTTCGATTTTACAACTAGAATGTCATGACTATACAAATTATTGAAATTTTGATCCAAGTAAGTCAAAATGTATACATAGAGGTTCTTTATGACTGGACTAAGTATAAATAAGCCAAAAAAGATCAAATTTGACATTTTTCGATAGAAAAAACATTTTTTGAAAATTTTCGATTTTACAACAAGAATGTGATGATTATTCAAATCATTGAAATTTTGATCCAAGTAAGTCCAAATGTATACATAGAGGTCCTTTATGACTGGACTAAGCATAAATAAGCCAAAAATGATCAAATTTGACCTTTTTTCGATAGAAAAAACATTTTTTGAAAATTTTCGATTTTACAACTAGAATGTCATGACTATACAAATCATTGAAATTTTGATCCAGGTAAGTCAAAATGTATACATAGAGGTCCTTTACGACTGAACTAAGTATAAATAAGCCAAAAATAATCAAATTTGACATTTTTCGATAGAAAAAACATTTTTTGAAAATTTTCGATTTGACAACAAGAATGTGATGACTATTCAAATCATTAAAATTTTGATCCAAGTAAGTCAAAATGTATACATAGAGGTCCTTTATGACTGGACTAAGTATAAATAAGCCAAAAATAATCAAATTTGACATTTTTCGATAGAAAAATATTTTTTGAAAATTTTCGATTTTAAAACAAGAATGTGATGACTATTCAAATCATTGAAATTTTGATCCAAGTAAGTCCAAATGTATACATAGAGGTCCTTTATGACTGGACTAAGTATAAATAAGCCAAAAATAATCAAATTTGACATTTTTCGATAGAAAAAATATTTTTTGAAAATTTTCGATTTTACAACTAGAATGTCATGACTATACAAATTATTGAAATTTTGATCCAAGTAAGTCAAAATGTATACATAGAGGTTCTTTATGACTGGACTAAGTATAAATAAGCCAAAAAAGATCAAATTTGACATTTTTCGATAGAAAAAACATTTTTTGAAAATTTTCGATTTTACAACAAGAATGTGATGATTATTCAAATCATTGAAATTTTGATCCAAGTAAGTCAAAATGTATACATAGAGGTCCTTTGTGACTGGACTAAGTATAAATAAGCCAAAAATAATCAAATTTGACATTTTTCGATAGAAAAAATATTTATTGAAAATTTTCCATTTTACAACTAGAATGTCATGACTATACAAATCATTGAAATTTTGATCCGGGTAAGTCAAAATGTATACATAGAGGTCCTTTATGACTGGACTAAGTATAAATAAGCCAAAAATAATCAAATTTGACATTTTTCGATAGAAAAATATTTTTTGAAAATTTTCGATTTTAAAACAAGAATGTGATGACTATTCAAATCATTGAAATTTTGATCCAAGTAAGTCCAAATGTATACATAGAGGTCCTTTATGACTGGACTAAGTATAAATAAGCCAAAAATGATCAAATTTGACATTTTTCGATAGAAAAATCATTTTTTGAAAATTTTCGATTTTACAACTAGAATGTCATGACTATAAGAATCATTGAAATTTTGATCCAGGTAAGTCAAAATGTATACATAGAGGTCCTTTGTGACTGGACTAAGTATAAATAAGCCAAAAATAATCAAATTTGACATTTTTCGATAGAAAAAATATTTATTGAAAATTTTCGATTTTACAACTAGAATGTCATGACTATACAAATCATTGAAATTTTGATCCGGGTAAGTCAAAATGTATACATAGAGGTCCTTTATGACTGGACTAAGTATAAATAAGCCAAAAATAATCAAATTTGACATTTTTCGATAGAAAAATATTTTTTGAAAATTTTCGATTTTAAAACAAGAATGTGATGACTATTCAAATCATTGAAATTTTGATCCAAGTAAGTCCAAATGTATACATAGAGGTCCTTTATGACTGGACTAAGTATAAATAAGCCAAAAATGATCAAATTTGACATTTTTCCATAGAAAAAACATTTTTTGAAAATTTTCGATTTTACAACTAGAATGTCATGACTATACAAATCATTGAAATTTTGATCCAGGTAAATGAAAATGTATACATAGAGGTCTTTTATGACTGAACTAAGTATAAATAAGCCAAAAATAATCAAATTTGACATTTTTCGATAGAAAAAATATTTTTTGAAAATTTTCGATTTTACAACTAGAATGTCATGACTATAAAAATCATTGAAATTCTGATCCAAGTAAGTCCAAATGTATACATAAAGGTTCTTTATGACTGGACTAAGTATAAATAAGCCAAAAATGATCAAATTTGACATTTTTCGATAGAAAAAACATTTTTTGAAAATTTTCGATTTTACAAATGGAATGTCATGACTATACAAATCATTGAAATTTTGATCCAGGTAAGTCAAAATGTATACATAGAGATCCTTTATGACTGGACTAAGTATAAATAAGCCAAAAATAATCAAATTTGACATTTTTCGATAGAAAAAACATTTTTTGAAAATTTTCGATTTGACAACAAGAATGTGATGACTATTCAAATCATTAAAATTTTGATCCAAGTAAGTAAAAATGTATACATAGAGGTCCTTTATGACTGGACTAAGTATAAATAAGCCAAAAATGATCAAATTTGACATTTTTCGATAGAAAAAACATTTTTTGAAAATTTTCGATTTTACAACTAGAATGTCATGACTATAAAAATCATTGAAATTTTGATCCAGGTAAGTCAAAATGTATACATAGAGGTCCTTTATGACTGGACTAAGTATAAATAAGCCAAAAATAATCAAATTTGACATTTTTCGATAGAAAAAATATTTTTTGAAAATTTTCGATTTTACAACTAGAATGTCATGACTATACAAATTATTGAAATTTTGATCCAAGTAAGTCAAAATGTATACATAGAGGTTCTTTATGACTGGACTAAGTATAAATAAGCCAAAAAAGATCAAATTTGACATTTTTCGATAGAAAAAAACATTTTTTGAAAATTTTCGATTTTACAACAAGAATGTGATGATTATTCAAATCATTGAAATTTTGATCCAAGTAAGTCCAAATGTATACATAGAGGTCCTTTATGACTGGACTAAGTATAAATAAGCCAAAAATGATCAAATTTGACATTTTTCGATAGAAAAATCATTTTTTGAAAATTTTCGATTTTACAACTAGAATGTCATGACTATAAGAATCATTGAAATTTTGATCCAGGTAAGTCAAAATGTATACATAGAGGTCCTTTGTGACTGGACTAAGTATAAATAAGCCAAAAATAATCAAATTTGACATGTTTCGATAGAAAAAATATTTATTGAAAATTTTCCATTTTACAACTAGAATGTCATGACTATACAAATCATTGAAATTTTGATCCGGGTAAGTCAAAATGTATACATAGAGGTCCTTTATGACTGGACTAAGTATAAATAAGCCAAAAATAATCAAATTTGACATTTTTCGATAGAAAAATATTTTTTGAAAATTTTCGATTTTAAAACAAGAATGTAATGACTATTCAAATCATTGAAATTTTGATCCAAGTAAGTCCAAATGTATACATAGAGGTCCTTTATGACTGGACTAAGTATAAATAAGCCAAAAATGATCAAATTTGACATTTTTCGATAGAAAAAACATTTTTTGAAAATTTTCGATTTTACAACTAGAATGTCATGACTATACAAATCATTGAAATTTTGATCCAGGTAAATGAAAATGTATACATAGAGGTCTTTTATGACTGAACTAAGTATAAATAAGCCAAAAATAATCAAATTTGACATTTTTCGATAGAAAAAATATTTTTTGAAAATTTTCGATTTTACAACTAGAATGTCATGACTATAAAAATCATTGAAATTCTGATCCAAGTAAGTCCAAATGTATACATAAAGGTCCTTTATGACTGGACTAAGTGTAAATAAGCCAAAAATGATCAAATTTGACATTTTTCGATAGAAAAAACATTTTTTGAAAATTTTCGATTTTACAAATGGAATGTCATGACTATACAAATCATTGAAATTTTGATCCAGGTAAGTCAAAATGTATACATAGAGATCCTTTATGACTGGACTAAGTATAAATAAGCCAAAAATAATCAAATTTGACATTTTTCGATAGAAAAAATATTTTTTGAAAATTTTCGATTTTACAACTAGAATGTCATGACTATACAAATTATTGAAATTTTGATCCAAGTAAGTCTAAATGTATACATAGAGGTCCTTTATGACTGGAATAAGTATAAATAAGCTAAAAATGATCAAATTTGCCATTTTTCGATGGAAAAAACAATTTTTGAAAATTTCCGATTTTACTACTAGAATGTCATGACTATACAAATAATTGAAATTTTGATCCAAGTAAGTAAAAATGTATACATAGAGGTCCTTTATGACTGGACTAAGTATATATAAGCCAAAAATAATCAAATTTGACATTTTTCGATAGAAAAAATATTTTTTGAAAATTTTCGATTTTACAACTAGAATGTCATGACTATACAAATCATTGAAATTTTGATCCAAGGAAGTCTAAATGTATACATAGAGTTCCTTTATGACTGGAATAAGTATAAATAAGCTAAAAATGATCAAATTTGCCATTTTTCGATGGAAAAAACAATTTTTGAAAATTTCCGATTTTACTACTAGAATGTCATGACTATACAAATAATTGAAATTTTGATCCAAGTAAGTAAAAATGTATACATAGAGGTCCTTTATGACTGGGCTAAGTATATATAAGCCAAAAATAATCAAATTTGACATTTTTCGATAGAAAAAATATTTTTTGAAAATTTTCGATTTTACAACAAGAATGTCATGACTATACAAATCATTAAAATTTTGATCCAAGTAAGTCAAAATGTATACATAGAGGTTCTTTATGACTGGACTAAGTATAAATAAGCCAAAAAAGATCAAATTTGACATTTTTCGATAGAAAAAACATTTTTTGAAAATTTTCGATTTTACAACAAGAATGTGATGATTATTCAAATCATTGAAATTTTGATCCAAGTAAGTCCAAATGTATACATAGAGGTCCTTTATGACTGGACTAAGTATAAATAAGCCAAAAATGATCAAATTTGACATTTTTCGATAGAAAAAACATTTTTTGAAAATTTTCGATTTTACAACTAGAATGTCATGACAGTACAAATCATTGAAATTTTGATCCAGGTAAGTCAAAATGTATACATAGAGGTCCTTTATGACTGGACTAAGTATAAATAAGCCAAAAATAATCAAATTTGACATTTTTCGATAGAAAAAATATTTTTTGAAAATTTTCGATTTTACAACTAGAATGTCATGACTATACAAATCAATGAAATTTTGATCCAAGTAAGTCTAAATGTATACATAGAGGTCCTTTATGACTGGAATAAGTATAAATAAGCTAAAAATGATCAAATTTGCTATTTTTCGATGGAAAAAAACAATTTTTGAAAATTTCCGATTTTACTACTAGAATGTCATGACTATACAAATCATTGAAATTTTGATCCGGGTAAGTAAAAATGTATACATAGAGGTCCTTTATGACTGGACTAAGTATAAATAAGCCAAAAATGATCAAATTTGACATTTTTCGATAGAAAAAACATTTTTTGAAAATTTTCGATTTTACAACTAGAATGTCATGACTATACAAATCATTGAAATTTTGATCAAGGTAAGTCAAAATGTATACATAGAGGTCCTTTATGACTGGACTAAGTATAAATAAGCCAAAAATAATCAAATTTGACATTTTTCGATAGAAAAAATTTTTTTTGAAAATTTTCGATTTTACAACTAGAATGTCATGACTATACAAATAATTGAAATTTTGATCCAAGTAAGTAAAAATGTATACATAGAGGTCCTTTATGACTGGACTAAGTATATATAAGCCAAAAATAATCAAATTTGACATTTTTCGATAGAAAAAATATTTTTTGAAAATTTTCGATTTTACAACTAGAATGTCATGACTATACAAATCATTGAAATTTTGATCCAAGTAAGTCAAAATGTATACATAGATTTTCTTTATGACTGGACTAAGTATAAATAAGCCAAAAAAGATCAAATTTGACATTTTTCGATAGAAAAAACATTTTTTGAAAATTTTCGATTTTACAACAAGAATGTGATGATTATTCAAATCATTGAAATTTTGATCCAAGTAAGTCCAAATGTATACAAAGAGGTCCTTTATGACTGGACTAAGTATAAATAAGCCAAAAATGATCAAATTTGACATTTTTCGATAGAAAAAACATTTTTTGAAAATTTTCGATTTTACAACTAGAATGTCATGACTATACAAATCATTGAAATTTTGATCCAGGTAAGTCAAAATGTATACATAGAGTTCCTTTATAACTGGACTAAGTATAAATAAGCCAAAAATAATCAAATTTGACATTTTTCGATAAAAAAAATATTTTTTGAAAATTTTCGATTTTACAACTAGAATGTCATGACTATACAAATCATTGAAATTTTGATCCAGGTAAGTCAAAATGTATACATAGACGTCCTTTATGACTTGACTAAGTGTAAATAAGCCAAAAATAATCAAATTTGACATTTTTCGATAGAAAAAATATTTTTTGAAAATTTTCGATTTTACAACTAGAATTTCATGACTATACAAATCATTGAAATTTTGATCCAAGTAAGTCTAAATGTATACATAGAGGTCCTTTATGACTGGAATAAGTATAAATAAGCTAAAAATGATCAAATTTGCCATTTTTCGATGGAAAAAACAATTTTTGAAAATTTCCGATTTTACTACTAGAATGTCATGCCTATACAAATAATTGAAATTTTGATCCAAGTAAGTAAAAATGTATACATAGAGGTCCTTTATGACTGGACTAAGTACATATAAGCCAAAAATAATCAAATTTGACATTTTTCGATAGAAAAAACATTTTTTGAAAATTTTCGATTTTACAACTAGAATGTCATTACTATACAAATCATTGAAATTTTGATCCAAGTAAGTCAAAATGTATACATAGAGGTTCTTTATGACTGGACTAAGTATAAATAAGCCAAAAAAGATCAAATTTGACATTTTTCGATAGAAAAAACATTTTTTGAAAATTTTCGATTTTACAACAAGATTGTGATGATTATTCAAATCATTGAAATTTTGATCCAAGTAAGTCCAAATGTATACATAGAGGTCCTTTATGACTGGACTAAGTATAAATAAGCCAAAAATGATCAAATTTGACATTTTTCGATAGAAAAAACATTTTTTGAAAATTTTCGATTTTACAACTAGAATGTCATGACTATACAAATCATTGAAATTTTGATCCAGGTAAGTCAAAATGTATACATAGAGGTCCTTTATGACTGGACTAAGTATAAATAAGCCAAAAATAATCAAATTTGACATTTTTCGATAGAAAAAATATTTTTTGAAAATTTTCGATTTTACAACTAGAATGTCATGACTATACAAATCATTGAAATTTTGATCCAAGTAAGTCAAAATGTATACATAGAGGTTCTTTATGACTGAACTAAGTATAAATAAGCCAAAAAAGATCAAATTTGACATTTTTCGATAGAAAAAACATTTTTTTAAAATTTTCGATTTTATAACTAGAATGTCATGACTATACAAATCATTGAAATTTTGAACCAGGTAAGTCAAAATGTATACATAGAGTTCCTTTATGACTGGACTAAGTATAAATAAGCCAAAAATAATCAAATTTGACATTTTTCGATAGAAAAAATATTTTTTGAAAATTTTCGATTTTACAACTAGAATGTCATGACTATACAAATCATTGAAATTTTGATCCAAGTAAGTCAAAATGTATACATAGAGGTTCTTTATGACTGGACTAAGTATAAATAAGCCAAAAAAGATCAAATTTGACATTTTTCGATAGAAAAAACATTTTTTGAAAATTTTCGATTTTACAACAAGAATGTGATGATTATTCAAATCATTGAAATTTTGATCCAAGTAAGTCCAAATGTATACAAAGAGGTCCTTTATGACTGGACTAAGTATAAATAAGCCAAAAATGATCAAATTTGACATTTTTCGATAGAAAAAACATTTTTTGAAAATTTTCGATTTTACAACTAGAATGTTATGACTATACAAATCATTGAAATTTTGATCCAGGTAAGTCAAAATGTATACATAGAGTTCCTTTATAACTGGACTAAGTATAAATAAGCCAAAAATAATCAAATTTGACATTTTTCGATAAAAAAAATATTTTTTGAAAATTTTCGATTTTACAACTAGAATGTCATGACTATACAAATCATTGAAATTTTGATCCAGGTAAGTCAAAATGTATACATAGACGTCCTTTATGACTTGACTAAGTGTAAATAAGCCAAAAATAATCAAATTTGACATTTTTCGATAGAAAAAATATTTTTTGAAAATTTTCGATTTTACAACTAGAATTTCATGACTATACAAATCATTGAAATTTTGATCCAAGTAAGTCTAAATGTATACATAGAGGTCCTTTATGACTGGAATAAGTATAAATAAGCTAAAAATGATCAAATTTGCCATTTTTCGATGGAAAAAACAATTTTTGAAAATTTCCGATTTTACTACTAGAATGTCATGACTATACAAATAATTGAAATTTTGATCCAAGTAAGTAAAAATGTATACATAGAGGTCCTTTATGACTGGACTAAGTATATATAAGCCAAAAATAATCAAATTTGACATTTTTCGATAGAAAAAACATTTTTTGAAAATTTTCGATTTTACAACTAGAATGTCATGACTATACAAATCATTGAAATTTTGATCCAAGTAAGTCAAAATGTATACATAGAGGTTCTTTATGACTGGACTAAGTATAAATAAGCCAAAAAAGATCAAATTTGACATTTTTCGATAGAAAAAACATTTTTTGAAAATTTTCGATTTTACAACAAGATTGTGGTGATTATTCAAATCATTGAAATTTTGATCCAAGTAAGTCAAAATGTATACATAGAGGTTCTTTATGACTGAACTAAGTATAAATAAGCCAAAAAAGATCAAATTTGACATTTTTCGATAGAAAAAACATTTTTTTAAAATTTTCGATTTTATAACTAGAATGTCATGACTATACAAATCATTGAAATTTTGAACCAGGTAAGTCAAAATGTATACATAGAGTTCCTTTATGACTGGACTAAGTATAAATAAGCCAAAAATAATCAAATTTGACATTTTTCGATAGAAAAAATATTTTTTGAAAATTTTCGATTTTACAACTAGAATGTCATGACTATACAAATCATTGAAATTTTGATCCAAGTAAGTCAAAATGTATACATAGAGGTCCTTTATGACTGGACTAAGTATAAATAAGCCAAAAATAATCAAATTTGACATTTTTCGATAGAAAAAATATTTTTTGAAAATTTTCGATTTTACAACTAGAATGTCATGACTATACAAATCATTGAAATTTTGATCCAAGTAAGTCAAAATGTTTACATAGAGGTTCTTTTTGACTGGACTAAGTATATATAAGCCAAAAAAGACCAAATTTGCCATTTTTCGATAGAAAATACATTTTTTGAAAATTTTCGATTTTACAACTAGAATGTCATGACTATACAAATCATTGAAATTTTGATCCAGGTAAGTCAAAATGTATACATAGAGGTCCTTTATGACTGGACTAAGTATAAATAAGCCAAAAATAATCAAATTTGACATTTTTCGATGGAAAAAATATTTTTTGAAAATTTTCGATTTTACAACTAGAATGTCATGACTATACAAATCATTGAAATTTTGATCCAAGTAAGTCAAAATGTATACATAGAGGTTCTTTATGACTGGACTAAGTATAAATAAGCCAAAAAAAGATCAAATTTGACATTTTTCGATAGAAAAAACATTTTTTGAAAATTTTCGATTTTACAACAATGATGTGATGACTTTTCAAATCATTGAAATTTTGATCCAAGTAAGTCCAAATGTATACATAGAGGTCCTTTATGACTGGACTAAGTATAAATAAGCCAAAAATGATCAAATTTGACATTTTTCGATAGAAAAAACATTTTTTGAAAATTTTCGATTTTACAACTAGAATGTCATGACTATACAAATCATTGAAATTTTGATCCAAGTAAGTATAAATGTATACATAGAGGTCCTTTATGACTGGAATAAGTATAAATAAGCTAAAAATGATCAAATTTGCCATTTTTCGATGGAAAAAACAATTTTTGAAAATTTCCGATTTTACTACTAGAATGTCATGACTATACAAATAATTGAAATTTTGATCCAAGTAAGTAAAAATGTATACATAGAGGTCCTTTATGACTGGACTAAGTATATATAAGCCAAAAATAATCAAATTTGACATTTTTCGATAGAAAAAATATTTTTTGAAAATTTTCGATTTTACAACTAGAATGTCATGACTATACAAATCATTGAAATTTTGATCCAAGTAAGTCTAAATGTATACATAGAGTTCCTTTATGACTGGAATAAGTATAAATAAGCTAAAAATGATCAAATTTGCCATTTTTCGATGGAAAAAACAATTTTTGAAAATTTCCGATTTTACTACTAGAATGTCATGACTATACAAATAATTGAAATTTTGATCCAAGTAAGTAAAAATGTATACATAGAGGTCCTTTATGACTGGGCTAAGTATATATAAGCCAAAAATAATCAAATTTGACATTTTTCGATAGAAAAAATATTTTTTGAAAATTTTCGATTTTACAACAAGAATGTCATGACTATACAAATCATTAAAATTTTGATCCAAGTAAGTCAAAATGTATACATAGAGGTTCTTTATGACTGGACTAAGTACAAATAAGCCAAAAAAGATCAAATTTGACATTTTTCGATAGAAAAAACATTTTTTGAAAATTTTCGATTTTACAACAAGAATGTGATGATTATTCAAATCATTGAAATTTTGATCCAAGTAAGTCCAAATGTATACATAGAGGTCCTTTATGACTGGACTAAGTATAAATAAGCCAAAAATGATCAAATTTGACATTTTTCGATAGAAAAAACATTTTTTGAAAATTTTCGATTTTACAACTAGAATGTCATGACAATACAAATCATTGAAATTTTGATCCAGGTAAGTCAAAATGTATACATAGAGGTCCTTTATGACTGGACTAAGTATAAATAAGCCAAAAATAATCAAATTTGACATTTTTCGATAGAAAAAATATTTTTTGAAAATTTTCGATTTTACAACTAGAATGTCATGACTATACAAATCATTGAAATTTTGATCCAAGTAAGTCTAAATGTATACATAGAGGTCCTTTATGACTGGAATAAGTATAAATAAGCTAAAAATGATCAAATTTGCTATTTTTCGATGGAAAAAACAATTTTTGAAAATTTCCGATTTTACTACTATAATGTCATGACTATACAAATCATTGAAATTTTGATCCGGGTAAGTCAAAATGTATACATAGAGGTCCTTTATGACTGGACTAAGTATAAATAAGCCAAAAATAATCAAATTTGACATTTTTCGATAGAAAAAATATTTTTTGAAAATTTTCGATTTTAAAACAAGAATGTGATGACTATTCAAATCATTGAAATTTTCATCCAAGTAAGTCCAAATGTATACATAGAGGTTCTTCATGACTGGACTAAATATAAATAAGCCAAAAAAGATCAAATTTGCCATTTTTCGATAGAGAAAACATTTTTTGAAAATTTTCGATTTTACAACAAGAATGTGATGACTATTCAAATCATTGAAATTTTGATCCAAGTAAGTCCAAATGTATACATAGAGGTTCTTTATGACTGGACTAAGTATAAATAAGCCAAAAAAGATCAAATTTGACATTTTTCGATAGAAAAAACATTTTTTGAAAATTTTCGATTTTACAAGTAGAATGTCATGACTATACAAATCATTGAAATTTTGATCCGTGTAAGTCAAAATGTATACATAGAGGTTCTTTATGACTGGACTAAGTATAAATAAGCCAAAAAAGACCAAATTTGCCATTTTTCGATAGAAAAAACAATTTTTGAAAATTTCCGATTTTACTACTAGAATGTCATGACTATACAAATCATTGAAATTTTGATCCAAGTAAGTATAAATGTGTACATAGAGGTCCTTTATGACTGGAATAAGTATAAATAAGCTAAAAATGATCAAATTTGCCATTTATCGATAAAAAAAACAATTTTTGAAAATTTCCGATTTTACTACTAGAATGTCATGACTATACAAATAATTGAAATTTTGATCCAAGTAAGTAAAAATGTATACATAGAGGTCCTTTATGACTGGACTAAGTATAAATTAGCCAAAAATAATCAAATTTGACATTTTTTGATAGAAAAAATATTTTTTGAAAATTTGCGATTTTACAACTAGAATCTCATGACTATACAAATCATTGAAATTTTGATCCAAGTAAGTATAAATGTATACATAGAGGTCCTTTATGACTGGAATAAATATAAATAAGCTAAAAATGATCAAATTTGCCCTTTTTCGATAAAAAAAACAATTTTTGAAAATTTCCGATTTTACTACTAGAATGTCATGACTATACAAATAATTGAAATTTTGATCCAAGTAAGTAAAAATGTATACATAGAGGTCCTTTATGACTGGACGAAGTATAAATAAGCCAAAAATGATCAAATTTGACATTTTTCGATAGAAAAAACATTTTTTGAAAATTTTCGATTTTACAACTAGAATGTCATGACTATACAAATCATTGAAATTTTGATCAAGGTAAGTCAAAATGTATACATAGAGGTCCTTTATGACTGGACTAAGTATAAATAAGCCAAAAATAATCAAATTTGACATTTTTCGATAGAAAAAATATTTTTTGAAAATTTTCGATTTTACAACTAGAATGTCATGACTATACAAATAATTGAAATTTTGATCCAAGTAAGTAAAAATGTATACATAGAGGTCCTTTATGACTGGACTAAGTATATATAAGCCAAAAATAATCAAATTTGACATTTTTCGATAGAAAAAATATTTTTTGAAAATTTTCGATTTTACAACTAGAATGTCATGACTATACAAATCATTGAAATTTTGATCCAAGTAAGTCAAAATGTATACATAGATTTTCTTTATGACTGGACTAAGTATAAATAAGCCAAAAAAGATCAAATTTGACATATTTCGATAGAAAAAACATTTTTTGAAAATTTTCGATTTTAATACAAGAATGTGATGACTATACAAATCATTGAAATTTTGATCAAGGTAAGTCAAAATGTATACATAGAGGTCCTTTATGACTGGACTAAGTATAAATAAGCCAAAAATAATCAAATTTGACATTTTTCGATAGAAAAAACATTTTTTGAAAATTTTCGATTTTACAACTAGAATGTCATGACTATACAAATCATTGAAATTTTGATCCAGGTAAGTCAAAATGTATACATAGACGTCCTTTATGACTTGACTAAGTGTAAATAAGCCAAAAATAATCAAATTTGACATTTTTCGATAGAAAAAATATTTTTTGAAAATTTTCGATTTTACAACTAGAATTTCATGACTATACAAATCATTGAAATTTTGATCCAAGTAAGTCTAAATGTATACATAGAGGTCCTTTATGACTGGACTAAGTATAAATAAGCCAAAAAAGATAAAATTTGACATTTTTCGATAGAAAAAACATTTTTTGAAAATTTTCGATTTTACAACTAGAATGTCATGACTATACAAATCATTGAAATATTGATCCAGGTAAGTCAAAATGTATACATAGAGGTCCTTTATGACTGGACTAAGTATAAATAAGCCAAAAATAATCAAATTTGACATTTTTCGATAGAAAAATATTTTTTGAAAATTTTCGATTTTACAACTAGAATGTCATGACTATACAAATCATTGAAATTTTGATCCAAGTAAGTTAAAATGTATACATAGAGGTTCTTTATGACTGGACTAAGTATAAATAAGCCAAAAAAGATCAAATTTGACATTTTTCGATAGAAAAAATATTTTTTGAATATTTTCGATTTTACAACAAGAATGTGATGACTATTCAAATCATTGAAATTTTGATCCAAGTAAGTCAAAATGTAACATAGAGGTTCTTTATGACTGGACTAAGTATAAATAAGCCAAAAAAGATCAAATTTGCCATTTTTCGATAGAAAAAACAATTTTTGAAAATTTCCGATTTTTACTACTAGAATGTCATGACTATACAAATCATTGAAATTTTGATCCAAGTAAGTCAAAATGTATACATAGAGATTCTTTATGACTGGACTAAGTATAAATAAGCCAAAAAAGATCAAATTTGACATTTTTCGATAGAAAAAACATTTTTTGAAAATTTTCGATTTTAATACAAGAATGTGATGACTATACAAATCATTGAAATTTTGATCCAAGTAAGTCAAAATGTATACAAAGAGGTTCTTTATGACTGGACTAAGTATAAATAAGCCAAAAAAGATCAAATTTGACATTTTTCGATAGAAAAAACATTTTTTGAAAATTTTCGATTTTACAACAAGAATGTGATGACTATTCAAATCATTGAAATTTTGATCCAAGTAAGTCCAAATGTATACATAGAGGTCCTTTATGACTGGACTAAGTATAAATAAGCCAAAAATGATCAAATTTGACATTTTTCGATAGAAAAACATTTTTTGAAAATTTTCGATTTTACAACTAGAATGTCATGACTATACAAATCATTGAAATTTTGATCCAGGTAAGTCAAAATGTATTCATAGAGGTCCTTTTTGACTGGACTAAGTATAAATAAGCCAAAAATAATCAAATTTGACATTTTTCGATAGAAAAAATATTTTTTGAAAATTTTCGATTTTACAACTAGAATGTCATGACTATACAAATCATTGAAATTTTGATCCAAGTAAGTCAAAATGTATACATAGAGGTTCTTTATGACTGGACTAAGTATAAATAAGCCAAAAACGATAAAATTTGACATTTTTCGATAGAAAAAACATTTTTTGAAAATTTTCGATTTTACAACAAGAATGTGATGACTATTCAAATCATTGAAATTTTGATCCAAGTAAGTCCAAATGTATACATAGAGGTCCTTTATGACTGGACTAAGTATAAATAAGCCAAACATGATCAAATTTGACATTTTTCGATAGAAAAAACATTTTTTGAAAATTTTCGATTTTACAACTAGAATGTCATGACTATACAAATCATTGAAATTTTGATCCAGGTAAGTCAAAATGTATACATAGAGGTCCTTTATGACTGGACTAAGTATAAATAAGCCAAAAATGATCAAATTTGACATTTTTCGATAGAAAAAACATTTTTTGAAAATTTTCGATTTTACAACTAGAATGTCATGACTATACAAATCATTGAAATTTTGATCCAGGTAAGTCAAAATGTATACATAGAGGTCCTTTATGACCGGACTTAGTATAAATAAGCCTAAAAATAATCAAATTTGACATTTTTCGATAGAAAAAATATTTTTTGAAAATTTTCGATTTTACAACTAGAATGTCATGACTATACAAATCATTGAAATTTTGATCCAAGTAAGTCTAAATGTATACATAGAGGTCCTTTATGACTGGAATTAGTATAAATAAGCTAAAAATGATCAAATTTGCCATTTTTCGATGGAAAAAACAATTTTTGAAAATTTCCGATTTTACTACTAGAATGTCATGACTATACAAATAATTGAAATTTTGATCCAAGTAAGTAAAAATGTATACATAGAGGTCCTTTATGACTGGACTAAGTATATATAAGCCAAAAATAATCAAATTTGACATTTTTCGATAGAAAAAATATTTTTTGAAAATTTTCGATTTTACAACTAGAATGTCATGACTATACAAATCATTGAAATTTTGATCCAAGTAAGTCAAAATGTATACATAGAGGTTCTTTATGACTGGACTAAGTATAAATAAGCCAAAAAAGATCAAATTTGACATTTTTCGATAGAAAAAACATTTTTTGAAAATTTTCGATTTTACAACAAGAATGTGATGATTATTCAAATCATTGAAATTTTGATCCAAGTAAGTCCAAATGTATACATAGAGGTACTTTATGACTGGACTAAGTATAAATAAGCCAAAAATGATCAAATTTGACATTTTTCGATAGAAAAAACATTTTTTGAAAATTTTCGATTTTACAACTAGAATGTCATGACTATACAAATCATTGAAATTTTGACCCGGTAAGTCAAAATGTATTCATAGAGGTCCTTTATGACTGGACTAAGTATAAATAAGCCAAAAATAATCAAATTTGACATTTTTCGATAGAAAAAATATTTTTTGAAAATTTTCGATTTTACAACTAGAATGTCATGACTATACAAATCATTGAAATTTTGATCCAAGTAAGTCAAAATGTATACATAGAGGTTCTTTATGACTGGACTAAGTATAAATAAGCCAAAAAAGATAAAATTTTACATTTTTCGATAGAAAAAACATTTTTTGAAAATTTTCGATTTTACAACAAGAATGTGATGACTATTCAAATCATTGAAATTTTGATCCAAGTAAGTCCAAATGTATACATAGAGGTCCTTTATGACTGGACTAAGTATAAATAAGCCAAACATGATCAAATTTGACATTTTTCGATAGAAAAAACATTTTTTGAAAATTTTCGATTTTACAACTAGAATGTCATGACTATACAAATCATTGAAATTTTGATCCAGGTAAGTCAAAATGTATACATAGAGGTCCTTTATGACTGAACTAAGTATAAATAAGCCAAAAATGATCAAATTTGCCATTTTTCGATAGAAAAAGATTTTTTGAAAATTTTCGATTTTACAACTGGAATGTCATGACTATACAAATCATTGAAATTTTGATCCGGGTAAGTCAAAATGTATACATAGAGGTCCTTTATGACTGGACTAAGTATAAATAAGCCAAAAATGATCAAATTTGACATTTTTCGATAGAAAAAACAATTTTTGAAAATTTCCGATTTTACTACTAGAATGTCATGACTATACAAATAATTGAAATTTTGATCCAAGTAAGTAAAAATGTATACATAGAGGTCCTTTATGACTGGACTAAGTATATATAAGCCAAAAATAATCAAATTTGACATTTTTCGATAGAAAAAATATTTTTTGAAAATTTTCGGTTTTACAACTAGAATGTGATGACTATTCAAATCATTGAAATTTTGATCCAAGTAAGTCCAAATGTATACATAGAGGTCCTTTATGACTGGACTAAGTATAAATAAGCCAAAAATGATCAAATTTGACATTTTTCGATAGAAAAAACCTTTTTTTGAAAATTTTCGATTTTACAACTAGAATGTCATGACTATACAAATCATTGAAATTTTGATCCAGGTAAGTCAAAATGTATTCATAGAGGTCCTTTATGACTGGACTAAGTATAAATAAGCCAAAAATAATCAAATTTGACATTTTTCGATAGAAAAAATATTTTTTGAAAATTTTCGATTTTACAACTAGAATGTCATGACTATACAAATCATTGAAATTTGGATCCAAGTAAGTCAAAATGTATACATAGAGGTTCTTTATGACTGGACTAAGTATAAATAAGCCAAAAAAGATAAAATTTGACATTTTTCGATAGAAAAAACATTTTTTGAAAATTTTCGATTTTACAACAAGAATGTGATGACTATTCAAATCATTGAAATTTTGATCCAAGTAAGTCCAAATGTATACATAGAGGTCCTTTATGACTGGACTAAGTATAAATAAGCCAAACATGATCAAATTTGACATTTTTCGATAGAAAAAACATTTTTTGAAAATTTTCGATTTTACAACTAGAATGTCATGACTATACAAATCATTGAAATTTTGATCCAGGTAAGTCAAAATGTATACATAGAGGTCCTTTATGACTGAACTAAGTATAAATAAGCCAAAAATGATCAAATTTGCCATTTTTCGATAGAAAAAGATTTTTTGAAAATTTTCGATTTTACAACTAGAATGTCATGACTATACAAATCATTGAAATTTTGATCCAGGTAAGTCAAAATGTATACATAGAGGTCCTTTATGACTGGACTAAGTATAAATAAGCCAAAAATGATCAAATTTGACATTTTTCGATAGAAAAAACATTTTTTGAAAATTTTCGATTTTACAACTAGAATGTCATGACTATACAAATCATTGAAATTTTGATCCAGGTAAGTCAAAATGTATACATAGAGGTCCTTTATGACTGGACTTAGTATAAATAAGCCTAAAAATAATCAAATTTGACATTTTTCGATAGAAAAAATATTTTTTGAAAATTTTCGATTTTACAACTAGAATGTCATGACTATACAAATCATTGAAATTTTGATACAAGTAAGTCTAAATGTATACATAGAGGTCCTTTATGACTGGAATAAGTATAAATAAGCTAAAAATGATCAAATTTGCCATTTTTCGATGGAAAAAACAATTTTTGAAAATTTCCGATTTTACTACTAGAATGTCATGACTATACAAATAATTGAAATTTTGATCCAAGTAAGTAAAAATGTATACATAGAGGTCCTTTATGACTGGACTAAGTATATATAAGCCAAAAATAATCAAATTTGACATTTTTCGATAGAAAAAATATTTTTTGAAAATTTTCGATTTTACAACTAGAATGTCATGACTATACAAATCATTGAAATTTTGATCCAAGTAAGTCAAAATGTATACATAGAGGTTCTTTATGACTGGACTAAGTATAAATAAGCCAAAAAAGATCAAATTTGACATTTTTCGATAGAAAAAACATTTTTTGAAAATTTTCGATTTTACAACAAGAATGTGATGATTATTCAAATCATTGAAATTTTGATCCAAGTAAGTCCAAATGTATACATAGAGGTACTTTATGACTGGACTAAGTATAAATAAGCCAAAAATGATCAAATTTGACATTTTTCGATAGAAAAAACATTTTTTGAAAATTTTCGATTTTACAACTAGAATGTCATGACTATACAAATCATTGAAATTTTGATCCAGGTAAGTCAAAATGTATACATAGAGGTCCTTTATGACTGGACTAAGTATAAATAAGCAAAAAATAATCAAATTTGACATTTTTCGATAGAAAAAATATTTTTTGAAAATTTTCGATTTTGCAACTAGAATGTCATGACTATACAAATCATTGAAATTTTGATCCAGGTAAGTCAAAATGTATACATAGAGGTCCTTTATGACTGAACTAAGTATTAATAAGCCAAAAATGATCAAATTTGCCATTTTTCGATAGAAAAAGATTTTTTGAAAATTTTCGATTTTACAACTAGAATGTCATGACTATACAAATCATTGAAATTTTGATCCGGGTAAGTCAAAATGTATACATAGAGGTCCTTTATGACTTGACTAAGTATAAATATGCCAAAAATGATCAAATTTGACATTTTTCGATAGAAAAAACAATTTTTGAAAATTTCCGATTTTACTACTAGAATGTCATGACTATACAAATAATTGAAATTTTGATCCAAGTAAGTAAAAATGTATACATAGAGGTCCTTTATGACTGGACTAAGTATATATAAGCCAAAAATAATCAAATTTGACATTTTTCGATAGAAAAAATATTTTTTGAAAATTTTCGGTTTTACAACTAGAATGTGATGACTATTCAAATCATTGAAATTTTGATCCAAGTAAGTCCAAATGTATACATAGAGGTCCTTTATGACTGGACTAAGTATAAATAAGCCAAAAATGATCAAATTTGACATTTTTCGATAGAAAAAACCTTTTTTTGAAAATTTTCGATTTTACAACTAGAATGTCATGACTATACAAATCATTGAAATTTTGATCCAGGTAAGTCAAAATGTATTCATAGAGGTCCTTTATGACTGGACTAAGTATAAATAAGCCAAAAATAATCAAATTTGACATTTTTCGATAGAAAAAATATTTTTTGAAAATTTTCGATTTTACAACTAGAATGTCATGACTATACAAATCATTGAAATTTTGATCCAAGTAAGTCAAAATGTATACATAGATGTTCTTTATGACTGGACTAAGTATAAATAAGCCAAAAAAGATAAAATTTGACATTTTTCGATAGAAAAAACATTTTTTGAAAATTTTCGATTTTACAACAAGAATGTGATGACTATTCAAATCATTGAAATTTTGATCCAAGTAAGTCCAAATGTATACATAGAGGTCCTTTATGACTGGACTAAGTATAAATAAGCCAAACATGATCAAATTTGACATTTTTCGATAGAAAAAACATTTTTTGAAAATTTTCGATTTTACAACTAGAATGTCATGACTATACAAATCATTGAAATTTTGATCCAGGTAAGTCAAAATGTATACATAGAGGTCCTTTATGACTGAACTAAGTATAAATAAGCCAAAAATGATCAAATTTGCCATTTTTCGATAGAAAAAGATTTTTTGAAAATTTTCGATTTTACAACTAGAATGTCATGACTATACAAATCATTGAAATTTTGATCCAGGTAAGTCAAAATGTATACATAGAGGTCCTTTATGACTGGACTAAGTATAAATAAGCCAAAAATGATCAAATTTGACATTTTTCGATAGAAAAAACATTTTTTGAAAATTTTCGATTTTACAACTAGAATGTCATGACTATACAAATCATTGAAATTTTGATCCAAGTAAGTCTAAATGTATACATAGAGGTCCTTTATGACTGGAATAAGTATAAATAAGCTAAAAATGATCAAATTTGCCATTTTTCGATGGAAAAAACAATTTTTGAAAATTTCCGATTTTACTACTAGAATGTCATGACTATACAAATAATTGAAATTTTGATCCAAGTAAGTAAAAATGTATACATAGAGGTACTTTATGACTGGACTAAGTATATATAAGCCAAAAATAATCAAATTTGACATTTTTCGATAGAAAAAATATTTTTTGAAAATTTTCGATTTTACAACTAGAATGTCATGACTATACAAATCATTGAAATTTTGATCCAAGTAAGTCAAAATGTATACATAGAGGTTCTTTATGACTGGAATAAGTATAAATAAGCCAAAAAAGATCAAATTTGACATTTTTCGATAGATAAAACATTTTTTGAAAATTTTCGATTTTACAACAAGAATGTGATGATTATTCAAATCATTGAAATTTTGATCCAAGTAAGTCCAAATGTATACATAGAGGTACTTTATGACTGGACTAAGTATAAATAAGCCAAAAATGATCAAATTTGACATTTTTCGATAGAAAAAACATTTTTTGAAAATTTTCGATTTTACAACTAGAATGTCATGACTATACAAATCATTGAAATTTTGATCCAGGTAAGTCAAAATGTATACATAGAAATCCTTTATGACTGGACTAAGTATAAATAAGCAAAAAATAATCAAATTTGACATTTTTCGATAGAAAAAATATTTTTTGAAAATTTTCGATTTTACAACTAGAATGTCATGACTATACAAATCATTGAAATTTTGATCCAGGTAAGTCAAAATGTATACATAGAGGTCCTTTATGACTGGACTAAGTATAAATAAGCCAAAAATAATCAAATTTGTCATTTTTCGATAGAAAAAATATTTTTTGAAAATTTTCGATTTTACAACTAGAATGTCATGACTGTACAAATCATTGAAATTTTGATCCAAGTAAGTCTTAATGTATACATAGAGGTCCTTTATGACTGGAATAAGTATAAATAAGCTAAAAATGATCAAATTTGCCATTTTTCGATGGAAAAAACAATTTTTGAAAATTTCCGATTTTACTACTAGAATGTCATGACTATACAAATAATTGAAATTTTGATCCAAGTAAGTAAAAATGTATACATAGAGGTCCTTTATGACTGGACTAAGTATATATAAGCCAAAAATAATCAAATTTGACATTTTTCGATAGAAAAAATATTTTTTGAAAATATTCGATTTTACAACTAGAATGTCATGACTATACAAATCATTGAAATTTTGATCCAAGTAAGTCAAAATGTATACATAGAGGTTCTTTATGACTAGACTAAGTATAAATAAGCCAAAAAAGATCAAATTTGACATTTTTCGATAGAAAAAACATTTTTTGAAAATTTTCGATTTTACAACAAGAATGTGATGATTATTCAAATCATTGAAATTTTG
This sequence comes from Chrysoperla carnea, assembly GCF_905475395.1. Taxonomy (NCBI): domain Eukaryota; kingdom Metazoa; phylum Arthropoda; class Insecta; order Neuroptera; family Chrysopidae; genus Chrysoperla; species Chrysoperla carnea. The sequence goes on from NC_058338.1 coordinate 100,479,462, forward strand.
ATCCAAGTAAGTCCAAATGTATACATAGAGGTGCTTTATGACTGGACTAAGTATAAACAAGCCAAAAATGATCAAATTTGACATTTTTCGATAGAAAAAACATTTTTAGAAAATTTTCGATTTTACAACTAGAATGTCATGACTGTACAAATCATTGAAATTTTGTTCCAGGTAAGTCAAAATGTATACATAGAGGTCCTTTATGACTGGACTAAGTATAAATAAGCCAAAAATAATCAAATTTGACATTTTTCGATAGAAAAAATATTTTTTGAAAATTTTCGATTTTACAACTAGAATGTCATGACTATACAAATCATTGAAATTTTGATCCAAGTAAGTCAAAATGTATACATAGAGGTTCTTTATGACTGGAATAAGTATAAATAAGCCAAAAAAGATCAAATTTGACATTTTTCGATAGATAAAACATTTTTTGAAAATTTTCGATTTTACAACAAGAATGTGATGATTATTCAAATCATTGAAATTTTGATCCAAGTAAGTCCAAATGTATACATAGAGGTACTTTATGACTGGACTAAGTATAAATAAGCCAAAAATGATCAAATTTGACATTTTTCGATAGAAAAAACATTTTTTGAAAATTTTCGATTTTACAACTAGAATGTCATGACTATACAAATCATTGAAATTTTGATCCAGGTAAGTCAAAATGTATACATAGAAATCCTTTATGACTGGACTAAGTATAAATAAGCAAAAAATAATCAAATTTGACATTTTTCGATAGAAAAAATATTTTTTGAAAATTTTCGATTTTACAACTAGAATGTCATGACTATACAAATCATTGAAATTTTGATCCAGGTAAGTCAAAATGTATACATAGAGGTCCTTTATGACTGGACTAAGTATAAATAAGCCAAAAATAATCAAATTTGTCATTTTTCGATAGAAAAAATATTTTTTGAAAATTTTCGATTTTACAACTAGAATGTCATGACTGTACAAATCATTGAAATTTTGATCCAAGTAAGTCTTAATGTATACATAGAGGTCCTTTATGACTGGAATAAGTATAAATAAGCTAAAAATGATCAAATTTGCCATTTTTCGATGGAAAAAACAATTTTTGAAAATTTCCGATTTTACTACTAGAATGTCATGACTATACAAATAATTGAAATTTTGATCCAAGTAAGTAAAAATGTATACATAGAGGTCCTTTATGACTGGACTAAGTATATATAAGCCAAAAATAATCAAATTTGACATTTTTCGATAGAAAAAATATTTTTTGAAAATATTCGATTTTACAACTAGAATGTCATGACTATACAAATCATTGAAATTTTGATCCAAGTAAGTCAAAATGTATACATAGAGGTTCTTTATGACTGGACTAAGTATAAATAAGCCAAAAAAGATCAAATTTGACATTTTTCGATAGAAAAAACATTTTTTGAAAATTTTCGATTTTACAACAAGAATGTGATGATTATTCAAATCATTGAAATTTTGATCCAAGTAAGTCCAAATGTATACATAGAGGTGCTTTATGACTGGACTAAGTATAAACAAGCCAAAAATGATCAAATTTGACATTTTTCGATAGAAAAAACATTTTTAGAAAATTTTCGATTTTACAACTAGAATGTCATGACTGTACAAATCATTGAAATTTTGTTCCAGGTAAGTCAAAATGTATACATAGAGGTCCTTTATGACTGGACTAAGTATAAATAAGCCAAAAATAATCAAATTTGACATTTTTCGATAGAAAAAATATTTTTTGAAAATTTTCGATTTTACAACTAGAATGTCATGACTATACAAATCATTGAAATTTTGATCCAAGTAAGTCAAAATGTATACATAGAGGTTCTTTATGACTGGGCTAAGTATAAATAAGCCAAAAAAGATCAAATTTGACATTTTTCGATAGAAAAAAACATTTTTTGAAAATTTTCGATTTTACAACAAGAATGTGATGACTATTCAAATCATTGAAATTTTGATCCAAGTAAGTCCAAATGTATACATAGAGGTCCTTTATGACTGGACTAAGTATAAATAAGCCAAAAATGATCAAATTTGACATTTTTCGATAGAAAAAACATTTTTTGAAAATTTTCGATTTTACAACTAGAATGTCATGACCATACAAATCATTGAAATTTTGATCCAGGTAAGTCAAAATGTATACATAGAGGTCCTTTATGACTGGACTAAGTATAAATAAGCCGAAAATAATCAAATTTGACATTTTTCGATAGAAAAAATATTTTTTGAAAATTTTCGATTTTACAACTAGAATGTCATGACTGTACAAATCATTGAAATTTTGATCCAAGTAAGTCTAAATGTATACATAGAGGTTCTTTATGACTGGACTAAGTATAAATAAGCCAAAAAAGATCAAATTTGACATTTTTCGATAGAAAAAACATTTTTTGAAAATTTTCGATTTTACAACAAGAATGTGATGATTATTCAAATCATTGAAATTTTGATCCAAGTAAGTCCAAATGTATACATAGAGGTCCTTCATGACTGGACTAAGTATAAATAGGCCAAAAATGATCAAATTTGACATTTTTCGATAGAAAAAACATTTTTAGAAAATTTTCGATTTTACAACTAGAATGTCATGACTATACAAATCATTGAAATTTTGTTCCAGGTAAGTCAAAATGTATACATAGAGGTCCTTTATGACTTTACTAAGTATAAATAAGCCAAAAATAATCAAATTTGACATTTTTCGATAGAAAAAATATTTTTTGAAAATTTTCGATTTTACAACTAGAATGTCATGACTATACAAATCATTGAAATTTTGATCCAAGTAAGTCCAAATGTATACATAGAGGTCCTTTATGACTGGACTAAGTATAAATAAGACAAAAATGATCAAATTTGACATTTTTCGATAGAAAAAACATTTTTTGAAAATTTTCGATTTTACAACTAGAATGTCATGACTTTACAAATCATTGAAATTTTGATCCAGGTAAGTCAAAATGTATACATAGAGGTCCTTTATGACTGGACTAAGCATAAATAAGCCAAAAATAATCAAATTTGACATTTTTCGATAGAAAAAATATTTTTTGAAAATTTTCGATATTAAAAATAGAATGTCATGACTATACAAATCATTGAAATTTTGATCCAAGTAAGTCAAAATGTATACATAGAGGTTCTTTATGACTTGACTAAGTATAAATAAGCCAAAAAAGATCAAATTTGACATTTTTCGATAGAAAAAACATTTTTTGAAAATTTTCGATTTTACAACAAGAATGTGATGATTATTCAAATCATTGAAATTTTGATCCAAGTAAGTCTAAATGTATACATAGAGGTCCTTTATGACTGGACTAAGTATAAATAAGCCAAAAATGATCAAATTTGACATTTTTCGATAGAAAAAACATTTTTTGAAAATTTTCGATTTTACAACTAGAATGTCATGACTATACAAATCATTGAAATTTTGATCCAGGTAAGTCAAAATGTATACATAGAGGTCCTTTATGACTGGACTAAGTATAAATAAGCCAAAAATAATCAAATTTGACATTTTTCGATAGAAAAAACATTTTTTGAAAATTTTCGATTTTACTACTAGAATGTCATGACTATACAAATCATTGAAATTTTGATCCAAGTAAGTCCAAATGTATACATAGAGGTCTTTTATGACTGGACTAAGTATAAATAAGCCAAAAATGATCAAATTTGACATTTTTCGATAGAAAAAACATTTTTTGAAAATTTTCGATTTTACAACTAGAATGTCATGACTATACAAATCATTGAAATTTTGATCCAAGTAAGTCAAAATGTATACATAGAGGTTCTTTATGACTTGACTAAGTATAAATAAGCCAAAAAAGATCAAATTTGACATTTTTCGATAGAAAAAACATTTTTTGAAAATTTTCGATTTTACAACAAGAATGTGATGATTATTCAAATCATTGAAATTTTGATCCAAGTAAGTCTAAATGTATACATAGAGGTCCTTTATGACTGGACTAAGTATAAATAAGCCAAAAATGATCAAATTTGACATTTTTCGATAGAAAAAACATTTTTTGAAAATTTTCGATTTTACAACTAGAATGTCATGACTATACAAATCATTGAAATTTTGATCCAGGTAAGTCAAAATGTATACATAGAGGTCCTTTATGACTGGACTAAGTATAAATAAGCCAAAAATAATCAAATTTGACATTTTTCGATAGAAAAAACATTTTTTGAAAATTTTCGATTTTACAACAAGAATGTGATGATTATTCAAATCATTGAAATTTTGATCCAAGTAAGTCCAAATGTATACATAGAGGTCTTTTATGACTGGACTAAGTATAAATAAGCCAAAAATGATCAAATTTGACATTTTTCGATAGAAAAAACATTTTTTGAAAATTTTCGATTTTACAACTAGAATGTCATGACTATACAAATCATTGAAATTTTGATCCAGGTAAGTCAAAATGTATACATAGAGGTCCTTTATGACTGGACTAAGTATAAATAAGCCAAAAATAATCAAATTTGACATTTTTCGATAGAAAAAATATTTTTTGAAAATTTTCGATTTTACAAATAGAATGTCATGACTATACAAATCATTGAAATTTTGATCCAAGTAAGTCAAAATGTATACATAGAGGTTCTTTATGACTGGACTAAGTATAAATGGGCCAAAAAAGATCAAATTTGACATTTTTCGATAGAAAAAACATTTTTTGAAAATTTTCGATTTTACAACAAGAATGTGATGATTTTTCAAATCATTGAAATTTTGATCCAAGTAAGTCCAAATGTATACATAGAGGTCCTTTATGACTGGACTAAGTATAAATAAGCCAAAAATGATCAAATTTGACATTTTTCGATAGAAAAAACATTTTTTGAAAATTTTCGATTTTACAACTAGAATGTCATGACTATACAAATCATTGAAATTTTGATCCAAGTAAGTCAAAATGTATACATAGAGGTTCTTTATGACTGGACTAAGTATAAATAAGCCAAAAATAATCAAATTTGACATTTTTCGATAGAAAAAATATTTTTTGAAAATTTTCGATTTTACAACTAGAATGTGATGACTATACAAATCATTGAAATTTTGATCCAAGTAAGTCAAAATGTATACAAAGAGGTTCTTTATGACTGGACTAAGTATAAATAAGCCAAAAAAGATCAAATTTGACATTTTTCGATAGAAAAAACATTTTTTGAAAATTTTCGATTTTACAACAAGAATGTGATGATTATTCAAATCATTGAAATTTTGATCCAAGTAAGTCCAAATGTATACATAGAGGTCCTTTATGACTGGAATAAGTAAAAATAAGCCAAAAATGATCAAATTTGACATTTTTCGATAGAAAAAACATTTTTTGAAAATTTTCGATTTTACAACTAGAATGTCATGACTTTACAAATCATTGAAATTTTGATCCAGGTAAGTCAAAATGTATACATAGAGGTCCTTTATGACTGGACTAAGCATAAATATGCCAAAAATAATCAAATTTGACATTTTTATATAGAAAAAATATTTTTTGAAAATTTTCGATTTTACAAATAGAATGTCATGACTATACAAATCATTGAAATTTTGATCCAAGTAAGTCAAAATGTATACATAGAGGTTCTTTATGACTGGACTAAGTATAAATAAGCCAAAAAAGATCAAATTTGACATTTTTCGATAGAAAAAACATTTTTTGAAAATTTTCGATTTTACAACAAGAATGTGATGATTATTTGTATACATAGAGGTCCTTTATGACTGGACTAAGTATAAATAAGCCAAAAATAATCAAATTTGACATTTTTCGAAAGAAAAAACATTTTTTGAAAATTTTCGATTTTACAACAAGAATGTGATGATTATTCAAATCATTGAAATTTTGATCCAAGTAAGTCCAAATGTATACATAGAGGTCCTTTATGACTGGACTAAGTATAAATAAGCCAAAAATGATCAAATTTGACATTTTTCGATAGAAAAAACATTTTTTGAAAATTTTCGATTTTACAACTAGAATGTCATGACTATACAAATCATTGAAATTTTGATCCAGGTAAGTCAAAATGTATACATAGAGGTCCTTTATGACTTGACTAAGTATAAATAAGCCAAAAATAATCAAATTTGACATTTTTCGATAGAAAAAATATTTTTTGAAAATTTTCGATTTTACAACTAGAATGTCATGACTATACAAATCATTGAAATTTTGATCCAAGTATGTCTAAATGTATACATAGAGGTTCTTTATGACTGGAATAAGTATAAATAAGCTAAAAATGATCAAATTTGCCATTTTTCGATAGAAAAAACAATTTTTGAAAATTTCCGATTTTACTACTAGAATGCCATGACTACACAAATAATTGAAATTTTGATCCAAGTAAGTAAAAATGTATACATAGAGGTCCTTTATGACTGGACTAAGTATAAATAAGCCAAAAATGATCAAATTTGACATTTTTCGATAGAAAAAACATTTTTTGAAAATTTTCGATTTTACAACTAGAATGTCATGACTATACAAATCATTGAAATTTTGATCCAGGTAAGTCAAAATGTATACATAGAGGTCCTTTATGACTGGACAAAGTATAAATAAGCCAAAAATAATCAAATTTGACATTTTTCGATAGAAAAAACATTTTTTGAAAATTTTCGATTTTACAACAAGAATGTGATGATTATTCAAATCATTGAAATTTTGATCCAAGTAAGTATAAATGTATACATAGAGGTCCATTATGACTGGACTAAGTATAAATAAGCCAAAAATGATCGAATTTGACATTTTTCGATAGAAAAAACATTTTTTGAAAATTTTCGATTTTACAACTAGAATGTCATGACTACACAAATCATTGAAAGTTTGATCCAGGTAAGTCAAAATGTAAACATAGAGGTCCTTTATGACTGGACTAAGTATAAATAAGCCAAAAATAATCAAATTTGACATTTTTCGATAGAAAAAATATTTTTTGAAAATTTTCGATTTTACAACTAGATTGTCATGACTATACAAATCATTGAAATTTTGATCCAAGTAAGTCAAAATGTATACATAAAGGTTCTTTATGACTGGACTAAGTATAAATAAGCCAAAAAAGATCAAATTTGACATTTTTCGATAGAAAAAACATTTTTTGAAAATTTTCGATTTTACAACAAGAATGTGATGACTATTCAAATCATTGAAATTTTGATCCAAGTAAGTCCAAATGTATACATAGAGGTCCTTTATGACTAAACTAAGTATAAATAAGCCTAGAATGATCAAATTTGACATTTTTCGATAGAAAAAACATTTTTTGAAAATTTTCGATTTTACAACTAGAATGTCATGACTATACAAATCATTGAAATTTTGATCCAGGTAAGTCAAAATGTATACATAGAGGTCCTTTATGACTGGACTAAGTATAAATAAGCCAAAAATAATCAGATTTGACATTTTTCGATAGAAAAAATATTTTTTGAAAATTTTCGATTTTACAACTAGAATGTCATGACTATACAAATCATTGAAATTTTGATGCAAGTAAGTCTAAATGTATACATAGAGGTCCTTTATGACTGGAATAAGTATAAATAAGCTAAAAATGATCAAATTTGCCATTTTTCGATGGAAAAAACAATTTTTGAAAATTTCCGATTTTACTACTAGAATGTCATGACTATACAAATCATTGAAATTTTGATCCAAGTAAGTCAAAATGTATACATAGAGGTTCTTTATGACTGGACTAAGTATAAATAAGCCAAAAAAGATCAAATTTGCCATTTTTCGATGGAAAAAACAATTTTTGAAAATTTCCGATTTTGCTACTAGAATGTTATGACTATACAAATAATTGAAATTTTGATCCAAGTAAGTAAAAATGTATACATAGAGGTCCTTTATGACTGGACTAAGAAGAAATAAGCCAAAAATGATCAAATTTGACATTTTTCGAAAGAAAAAACATTTTTTGAAAATTTTCGATTTTATAACTAGAATGTCATGACTATACAAATCATTGAAATTTTGATCCAGGTAACTCAAAATGTATACATAGAGGTCCTTTATGACTGGACTAAGTATAAATAAGCCAAAAATAATCAAATTTGACATTTTTCGATAGAAAAAATATTTTTTGAAAATTTTTGATTTTACAACTAGAATGTCATGACTATACAAATCATTGAAATTTATATCCAAGTAAGTATAAATGTATACATAGAGGTCCTTTATGACTGGAATAAGTATAAATAAGCTAAAAATGATCAAATTTGCCATTTTTCGATACAAAAAACAATTTTTGAAAATTTCCGATTTTACTACTAGAATGTCATGACTATACAAATAATTGAAATTTTGATCCAAGTAAGTAAAAATGTATACAAAGAGGTCCTTTATGACTGGACTAAGTATAAATAAGCCAAAAATGATAAAAATTTGACATTTTTCGATAGAAAAGACATTTTTTGAAAATTTTCGATTTTACAACTAGAATGTCATGACTATACAAATCATTGAAATTTTGATCCAGGTAAGTCAAAATGTATACATAGAGGTCCTTTATGACTGGACTAAGTATAAATAAGCCAAAAATAATCAAATTTGACATTTTTCGATAGAAAAAATATTTTTTGAAAATTTTCGATTTTACAACTAGAATGTCATGACTATACAAATCATTGAAATTTTGATCCAAGTAAGTCTAAATGTATACATAGAAGTCCTTTATGACTGGAATAAGTATAAATAAGCTAAAAATGATCAAATTTGCCATTTTTCGATGGAAAAAACAATTTTTGAAAATTTCCGATTTTACTACTAGAATGTCATGACTATACAAATAATTGAAATTTTGATCCAAGTAAGTAAAAATGTATACATAGAGGTCCTTTATGACTGGACTAAGTATATATAAGCCAAAAATAATCAAATTTGACATTTTTCGATAGAAAAAATATTTTTTGAAAATTTTCGATTTTACAACTAGAATGTCATGACTATACAAATCATTGAAATTTTGATCCAAGTAAGTCAAAATGTATACATAGAGGTTCTTTATGACTGGACTAAGTATAAATAAGCCAAAAAAGATCAAATTTGACATTTTTCGATAGAAAAAACATTTTTTGAAAATTTTCGATTTTACAACAAGAATGTGATGACTATTCAAATCATTGAAATTTTGATCCAAGTAAGTCCAAATGTATACATAGAGGTCCTTTATGACTGGACTAAGTATAAATAAGCCAAAAATGATCAAATTTGACATTTTTCGATAGAAAAAACATTTTTTGAAAATTTTCGATTTTACAACTAGAATGTCATGACTATACAAATCATTGAAATTTTGATCCAGGTAAGTCAAAATGTATACATAGAGGTCCTTTATGACTTGAATAAGTATAAATAAGCCAAAAATAATCAAATTTGACATTTTTCGATAGAAAAAATATTTTTTGAAAATTTTCGATTTTACAACTAGAATGTCATGACTATACAAATCATTGAAATTTTGATCCAAGTAAGTCTAAATGTATACATAGAGGTCCTTTATGACTGGAATAAGTATAAATAAGCTTAAAATGATCAAATTTGCCATTTTTCGATGGAAAAAATAATTTTTGAAAATTTCCGATTTTACTACTAGAATGTCATGACTATACAAATAATTGAAATTTTGATCCAAGTAAGTAAAAATGTATACATAGAGGTCCTTTATGACTGGACTAAGTATATATAAGCTAAAAATAATCAAATTTGACATTTTTCGATAAAAAAAATATTTTTTGAAAATTTTCGATTTTACAACCAGAATGTCATGACTATACAAATCATTGAAATTTTGATCCAAGTAAATCAAAATGTATACATAGAGGTTCTTTATGACTGGACTAAGTATAAATAAGCCAAAAAAGATCAAATTTGACATTTTTCGATAGAAAAAACATTTTTTGAAAATTTTCGATTTTACAACAAGAATGTGATGATTATTCAAATCATTGAAATTTTGATCCAAGTAAGTCCAAATGTATACATAGAGGTCCTTTATGACTGGACTAAGTATAAATAAGCCAAAAATGATCAAATTTGACATTTTTCGATAGAAAAAACATTTTTTGAAAATTTTCGATTTTACAACTAGAATGTCATGACTATACAAATCATTGAAATTTTGATCCAGGTAAGTCAAAATGTATACATAGAGGTCCTTTATGACTGGACTAAGTATAAATAAGCCAAAAATAATCAAATTTGACATTTTTCGATAGAAAAAATATTTTTTGAAATTTTTCGATTTTACAACTAGAATGTGATGACTATTCAAATCATTGAAATTTTGATCCAAGTAAGTCAAAATGTATACATAGAGGTTCTTTATGACTGGACTAAGTATAAATAAGCCAAAAAAGATCAAATTTGACATTTTCGATAGAAAAAACATTTTTTGAAAATTTTCGATTTTACAACAAGAATGTGATGATTATTCAAATCATTGAAATTTTGATCCAAGTAAGTCCAAATGTATACATAGAGGTCCTTTATGACTGGACTAAGTATAAATAAGCCAAAAATGATCAAATTTGACATTTTTCGATAGAAAAAACATTTTTTGAAAATTTTCGATTTTACAACTAGAATGTCATGACTATACAAATCATTGAAATTTTGATCCAGGTAAGTCAAAATGTATACATAGAGGTCCTTTATGACTGGACTAAGTATAAATAAGCCAAAAATAATCAAATTTGACATTTTTCGATAGAAAAAAAATTTTTTGAAAATTTTCGATTTTACAACTAGAATGTCATGACTATACAAGTCATTGAAATTTTGATCCAGGTAAGTCAAAATGTATACATAGAGGTCTTTTATGACTGGACTAAGTATAAATAAGCCAAAAATAATCAAATTTGCCATTTTTCGATGGAAAAAACAATTTTTGAAAATTTCCGATTTTACTACTAGAATGTCATGACTATACAAATCATTGAAATTTTGATCCAGGTAAGTCAAAATGTATACATAGAGGTCCTTTATGACTGGACTAAGTATAAATAAGCCAAAAATAATCAAATTTGACATTTTTCGATAGAAAAAATATTTTTTGAAAATTTTCGATTTTACAACTAGAATGTCATGACTATACAAATCATTGAAATTTTGATCCAGGTAAGTCAAAATGTATAAATAGAGGTTCTTTATGACTGGACTAAGTATAAATAAGCCAAAAAAGATCAAATTTGACATTTTTCGACAGAAAAAACATTTTTTGAAAATTTTCGATTTTACAACAAGAATGTGATGATTATTCAAATCATTGAAATTTTGATCCAAGTAAGTCTAAATGTTTACATAGAGGTCCTTTATGACTGGAATAAGTATAAATAAGCTAAAAATGATCAAATTTGCCATTTTTCGATAGAAAAAACAATTTTTGAAAATTTCCGATTTTACTACTAGAATGTCATGACTATACAAATAATTGAAATTTTGATCCAAGTAAGTAAAAATGTATACATAGAGGTTCTTTATGACTGGAATAAGTATATATAAGCCAAAAATAAAAAAATTTGACATTTTTCGATAGAAAAAATATTTTTTGAAAATTTTCGATTTTACAACTAGAATGTCATGACTATACACATCATTGAAATTTTGATCCAAGGAAGTAAAAATGTATACATAGAGGTTCTTTATGACTGGACTAAGTATAAATAAGCCAAAAAAGATCAAATTTGACATTTTTCGATAGAAAAAACATTTTTTGAAAATTTTCGATTTTACAACAAGAATGTGATGACTATTCAAATCATTGAAATTTTGATCCAAGTAAGTCCTAATGTATACATAGAGGTCCTTTATGACTGGACTAAGTATAAATAAGCCAAAAATGATCAAATTTGACATTTTTCGATAGAAAAAACATTTTTTGAAAATTTTCGATTTTACAACTAGAATGTCATGACTATACAAATCATTGAAATTTTGATCCAGATAAGTCAAAATGTATACATAGAGGTCCTTTATGACTGGACTAAGTATAAATAAGCCAAAAATAGTCAAATTTGACATTTTTCGATAGAAAAAATATTTTTTGAAAATTTTCGATTTTACAACTAGAATGTCATGACTATACAAATCATTGAAATTTTGATCCAGGTAAGTCAAAATGTATACATAGAGGTCCTTTATGACTGGACTAAGTATAAATAAGCCAAAAATAATCAAATTTGACATTTTTCGATAGAAAAAATATTTTTTGAAAATTTTCGATTTTACAACTAGAAGGTCATGACTATATAAATCATTGAAATTTTGATCCAGGTAAGTCAAAATGTATACAGAGAGGTCCTTTATGACTGGACTAAGTATAAATAAGCCAAAAATAGTCAAATTTGACATTTTTCGATAGAAAAAATATTTTTTGAAAATTTTCGATTTTACAACTAGAAGGTCATGACTATATAAATCATTGAAATTTTGATCCAGGTAAGTCAAAATGTATACAGAGAGGTCCTTTATGACTGGACTAAGTATAAATAAGCCAAAAATAGTCAAATTTGACATTTTTCGATAGAAAAAATATTTTTTGAAAATTTTCGATTTTACAACTAGAAAGTCATGACTATACAAATCATTGAAATTTTGATCCAGGTAAGTCAAAATGTATACATAGAGGTTCTTTATGACTGGACTAAGTATAAATAAGCCAAAAATAATCAAATTTGACATTTTTCGATAGAAAAAATATTTTTTGAAAATTTTCGATTTTACAACTAGAATGTCATGACTATACAAATCATTGAAATTTTGATCCAAGTAAGTAAAAATGTATACATAGAGGTCCTTTATGACTGGACTAAGTATATATAAGCCAAAAATAATCAAATTTGACATTTTTCGATAGAAAAAATATTTTTTGAAAATTTTCGATTTTACAACCAGAATGTCATGACTATACAAATCATTGAAATTATGATCCAAGTAAGTCAAAATGTATACATAGAGGTTCTTTATGACTGGACTTAGTATAAATAAGCCAAAAAAGATCAAATTTGACATTTTTCGATAGAAAAAACATTTTTTGAAAATTTTCGATTTTACAACTAGAATGTGATGATTATTCAAATCATTGAAATTTTGATCCAAGTAAGTCCAAATGTATACATAGAGGTCCTTTATGACTGGACTAAGTATAAATAAGCCAAAAATGATCAAATTTGACATTTTTCGATAGAAAAAACATTTTTAGAAAATTTTCGATTTTACAACTAGAATGTCATGACTATACAAATCATTGAAATTTTGATCCAGGTAAGTCAAAATGTATACATAGAGGTCCTTTATGACTGGACTAAGTATAAATAAGCCAAAAATAATCAAATTTGACATTTTTCGATAGAAAAAATATTTTTTGAAAATTTTCGATTTTACAACTAGAATGTCATGACTATACAAATCATTGAAATTTTGATCCAGGTAAGAAAATATTTTTTGAAAATTTTCGATTTTACAACTAGAATGTCATGACTATACAAATCATTGAAATTTTTATCCAGGTAAGTCAAAATGTATACATAGAGGTCCTTTATGACTGGACTAAGTATAAATAAGCCAAAAATAATCAAATTTGACATTTTTCGATAGAAAAAATATTTTTTGAAAATTTTCGATTTTACAACTAGAATGTCATGACTATACAAATCATTGAAATTTTGATCCAGGTAAGTCAAAATGTATACATAGAGGTCCTTTATGACTGCACTAAGTATAAATGGGCCAAAAATAATCAAATTTGACATTTTTCGATAGAAAAAATATTTTTTGAAAATTTTCGATTTTACAACTAGAATGTCATGACTATACAAATCATTGAAATTTTGATCCAGGTAAGTCAAAATGTATACATAAAGGTCCTTTATGACTGGACTAAGTATAAATAAGCCAAAAATAGTCAAATTTGACATTTTTCGATAGAAAAAATATTTTTTGAAAATTTTCGATTTTACAACTAGAAAGTCATGACTATACAAATCATTGAAATTTTGATCCAGGTAAGTCAAAATGTATACAAAAAGGTCCTTTATGACTGGACTAAGTATAAATAAGCCAAAAATAATCAAATTTGACATTTTTCGATAGAAAAAATATTTTTTGAAAATTTTCGATTTTACAACTAGAATGTCATGACTATACAAATCATTGAAATTTTGATCCAAGTAAGTCCAAATGTATACATAGAGGTCCTTTATGACAGGACTAAGTATAAATAAGCCAAAAAAGATCAAATTTGACATTTTTCGATAGAAAAAACATTTTTTGAAAATTTTCGATTTTACAACAAGAATGTGATGATTATTCAAATCATTGAAATTTTGATCCAAGTAAGTCCAAATGTATACATAGAGGTCCTTTATGACTGGACTAAGTATAAATAAGCCAAAAATGATCAAATTTGACATTTTTCGATAGAAAAAACATTTTTTGAAAATTTTCGATTTTACAACTAGAATGTCATGACGATACAAATCATTGAAATTTTGATCCAGGTAAGTCAAAATGTATACATAGAGGTCCTTTATGACTGGACTAAGTATAAATAAGCCAAAAATAATCAAATTTGACATTTTTCGATAGAAAAAATATTTTTTGAAAATTTTCGATTTTACAACTAGAATGTCATGACTATACAAATCATTGAAATTTTGATCCAGGTAAGTCAAAATGTATACATAGAGGTCCTTTATGACTGGACTAAGTATAAATAAGCCAAAAATAATCAAATTTGCCATTTTTCGATGAAAAAAACAATTTTTGAAAATTTCCGTATTTACTACTAGAATGTCATGACTATACAAATCATTGAAATTTTGATCCAGGTAAGTCAAAATGTATACATAGAGGTCCTTTATGACTGGACTAAGTATAAATAAGCCAAAAATAATCAAATTTGACATTTTTCGATAGAAAAAATATTTTTTGAAAATTTTCGATTTTACAACTAGATTGTCATGACTATACAAATCATTGAAATTTTGATCCAGGTAAGTCAAAATGTATACATAGAGGTCCTTTATGACTGGACTAAGTATAAATAAGCCAAAAATAATCAAATTTGACATTTTTCGATAGAAAAAATATTTTTTGAAAATTTTCGATTTTACAACTAGAATGTCATGACTATACAAATCATTGAAATTTTGATCCAAGTAAGTCTAAATGTATACATAGAGGTCCTTTATGACTGGAATAAGTATAAATAAGCTAAAAATGATCAAATTTGCCATTTTTCGATAGAAAAAACAATTTTTGAAAATTTCCGATTTTACTACTAGAATGTCATGACTATACAAATAATTGAAATTTTGATCCAAGTAAGTAAAAATGTATACATAGAGGTCCTTTATGACTGGACTAAGTATATATAAGCCAAAAATAATCAAATTTGACATTTTTCGATAGAAAAAATATTTTTTGAAAATTTTCGATTTTACAACTAGAATGTCATGACTATACAAATCATTGAAATTTTGATCCAGGTAAGTCAAAATGTATACATAGAGGTCCTTTATGACTGGACTAAGTATAAAGAAGCCAAAAATAATCAAATTTGACATTTTTCGATAGAAAAAACATTTTTTGAAAATTTTCGATTTTACAACTAGAATGTCATGATTATACAAATCATTGTAATTTTGATCCAAGTAAGTCAAAATGTATACATAGAGGTCCTTTATGACTGGACTAAGTATATATAAGCCAAAAATAATCAAATTTGACATTTTTCGATAGAAAAAATATTTTTTGAAAATTTTCGATTTTACAACTAGAATGTCATGACTATACAAATCATTGAAATTTTGATCCAAGTAAGTCAAAATGTATACATAGAGGTTCTTTATGACTGGACTAAGTATAAATAAGCCAAAAAAGATCAAATTTGCCATTTTTCGATAGAAAAAACAATTTTTGAAAATTTCCGATTTTACTACTAGAATGTCATGACTATACAAATAATTGAAATTTTGATCCAAGTAAGTAAAAATGTATACATAGAGGTCCTTTATGACTGGACTAAGTATAAATAAGCCAAAAATGATCAAATTTGACATTTTTCGATAGAAAAAACATTTTTTGAAAATTTTCGATTTTACAACTAGAATGTCATGACTATACAAATCATTGAAATTTTGATCCAGGTAAGTCAAAATGTATACATAGAGTTCCTTTATGACTGGACTAAGTATAAATAAGCCAAAAATAATCAAATTTGACATTTTTCGATAGAAAAAATATTTTTTGAAAATTTTCGATTTTACAACTAGAATGTCATGACTATACAAATAATTGAAATTTTGATCCAAGTAAGTCAAAATGTATACATAGAGGTCCTTTATGACTGGACTAAGTATATATAAGCCAAAAATAATCAAATTTGACATTTTTCGATAGAAAAAATATTTTTTGGAAATTTTCGATTTTACAACTAGAATGTCATGACTATACAAATCATTGAAATTTTGATCCAAGTAAGTCAAAATGTATACATAGAGGTTCTTTATGACTGGACTAAGTATAAATAAGCCAAAAAAGATCAAATTTGCCATTTTTCGATAGAAAAATTAATTTTTGAAAATTTCCGATTTTACTACTAGAATGTCATGACTATACAAATAATTGAAATTTTGATCCAAGTAAGTAAAAATGTATACATAGAGGCCCTTTATGACTGGACTAAGTATAAATAAGCCAAAAATGATCAAATTTGACATTTTTCGATAGAAAAAACATTTTTTGAAAATTTTCGATTTTACAACTAGAATGTCATGACTATACAAATCATTGAAATTTTGATCCAGGTAAGTCAAAATGTATACATAGAGGTCCTTTATGACTGGACTAAGTATAAATAAGCCAAAAATAATCAAATTTGACATTTTTCGATAGAAAAAATATTTTTTGAAAATTTTCGATTTTACAACTAGAATGTCATGACTATACAAATCATTGAAATTTTGATCCAAGTAAGTCAAAATGTATACATAGAGGTTCTTTATGACTGGACTAAGTATAAATAAGCCAAAAAAGATCAAATTTGCCATTTTTCGATAGAAAAAACAATTTTTGAAAATTTCCGATTTTACTACTAGAATGTCATGACTATACAAATAATTGAAATTTTGATCCAAGTAAGTAAAAATGTATACATAGAGGTCCTTTATGACTGGACTAAGTATAAATAAGCCAAAAATAATCAAATTTGACATTTTTCGATAGAAAAAACATTTTTTGAAAATTTTCGATTTTACAACTAGAATGTCATGACTATACAAATCATTGAAATTTTGATCCAGGTAAGTCAAAATGTATACATAGAGGTCTTTTATGACTGGACTAAGTATAAATAAGCCAAAAATAATCAAATTTGACATTTTTCGATAGAAAAAATATTTTTTGAAAATTTTCGATTTTACAACTAGAATGTCATGACTATACAAATCATTGAAATTTTGATCCAAGTAAATCAAAATGTATACATAGAGGTCCTTTATGACTGGACTAAGTATATATAAGCCAAAAATAATCAAATTTGACATTTTTCGATAGAAAAAATATTTTTTGAAAATTTTCGATTTTACAACTAGAATGTCATGACTATACAAATCATTGAAATTTTGATCCAAGTAAGTCAAAATGTATACATAGAGGTTCTTTATGACTGGACTAAGTATAAATAAGCCAAAAAAGATCAAATTTGCCATTTTTCGATAGAAAAAACAATTTTTGAAAATTTCCGATTTTACTACTAGAATGTCATGACTATACAAATCATTGAAATGTTGATCCAGGTAAGTCAAAATGTATATATAGAGGTCCTTTATGACTGGACTAAGTATATATAAGCCAAAAATAATCAAATTTGACATTTTTCGATAGAAAAAATATTTTTTGGAAATTTTCGATTTTACAACTAGAATGTCATGACTATACAAATCATTGAAATTTTGATCCAAGTAAGTCAAAATGTATACATAGAGGTTCTTTATGACTGGACTAAGTATAAATAAGCCAAAAAAGATCAAATTTGCCATTTTTCGATAGAAAAAACAATTTTTGAAAATTTCCGATTTTACTACTAGAATGTCATGACTATACAAATAATTGAAATTTTGATCCAAGTAAGTAAAAATGTATACATAGAGGTCCTTTATGACTGGACTAAGTATAAATAAGCCAAAAATGATCAAATTTGACATTTTTCGATAGAAAAAACATTTTTTGAAAATTTTCGATTTTACAACTAGAATGTCATGACTATACAAATCATTGAAATTTTGATCCAGGTAAGTCAAAATGTATACATAGAGGTCCTTTATGACTGGACTAAGTATAAATAAGCCAAAAATAATCAAATTTGACATTTTTCGATAGAAAAAATATTTTTTGAAAATTTTCGATTTTACAACTAGAATGTCATGACTATACAAATCATTGAAATTTTGATCCAAGTAAGTCAAAATGTATACATAGAGGTTCTTTATGACTGGACTAAGTATAAATAAGCCAAAAAAGATCAAATTTGCCATTTTTCGATAGAAAAAACAATTTTTGAAAATTTCCGATTTTACTACTAGAATGTCATGACTATACAAATAATTGAAATTTTGATCCAAGTAAGTAAAAATGTATACATAGAGGTCCTTTATGACTGGACTAAGTATAAATAAGCCAAAAATAATCAAATTTGACATTTTTCGATAGAAAAAACATTTTTTGAAAATTTTCGATTTTACAACTAGAATGTCATGACTATACAAATCATTGAAATTTTGATCCAGGTAAGTCAAAATGTATACATAGAGGTCTTTTATGACTGGACTAAGTATAAATAAGCCAAAAATAATCAAATTTGACATTTTTCGATAGAAAAAATATTTTTTGAAAATTTTCGATTTTACAACTAGAATGTCATGACTATACAAATCATTGAAATTTTGATCCAAGTAAATCAAAATGTATACATAGAGGTCCTTTATGACTGGACTAAGTATATATAAGCCAAAAATAATCAAATTTGACATTTTTCGATAGAAAAAATATTTTTTGAAAATTTTCGATTTTACAACTAGAATGTCATGACTATACAAATCATTGAAATTTTGATCCAAGTAAGTCAAAATGTATACATAGAGGTTCTTTATGACTGGACTAAGTATAAATAAGCCAAAAAAGATCAAATTTGCCATTTTTCGATAGAAAAAACAATTTTTGAAAATTTCCGATTTTACTACTAGAATGTCATGACTATACAAATAATTGAAATTTTGATCCAAGTAAGTAAAAATGTATACATAGAGGTCCTTTGTGACTGGACTAAGTATAAATAAGCCAAAAATGATCAAATTTGACATTTTTCGATAGAAAAAACATTTTTTGAAAATTTTCGATTTTACAACTAGAATGTCATGACCATACAAATCATTGAAATTTTGATCCAGGTAAGTCAAAATGTATACATAGAGGTCCTTTATGACTGGACTAAGTATAAATAAGCCAAAAATAATCAAATTTGACATTTTTCGATAGAAAAAATATTTTTTGAAAATTTTCGATTTTACAACTAGAATGTCATGACTATACCAATCATTGAAATTTTGATCCAAGTAAGTCTAAATGTATACATAGAGGTCCTTTATGACTGGAATAAGTATAAATAAGCTAAAAATGATCAAATTTGCCATTTTACGATGGAAAAAACAATTTTTGAAAATTTTCGATTTTACAACTAGAATGTCATGACTATACAAATCATTGAAATTTTGATCCAGGTAAGTCAAAATGTATACATAAAGGTCCTTTATGACTGGACTAAGTATAAATAAGCCAAAAATAATCAAATTTGACATTTTTCGATAGAAAAAATATTTTTTGAAAATTTTCGATTTTACAACAAGAATGTGATGATTATTCAAATCATTGAAATTTTGATCCAAGTAAGTCCAAATGTATACATAGAGGTCCTTTATGACTGGAATAAGTATAAATAAGCTAAAAATGATTAAATTTGCCATTTTTCGATAGAAAAAACAATTTTTGAAAATTTCCGATTTTACTACTAGAATGTCATGACTATACAAATAATTGAAATTTTGATCCAAGTAAGTAAAAATGTATACATAGAGGTCCTTTATGACTGGACTAAGTATAAATAAGCCAAAAATGATCAAATTTGACATTTTTCGATAGAAAAAACATTTTTTGAAAATTTTCGATTTTACAACTAGAATGTCATGACTATACAAATCATTGAAATGTTGATCCAGGTAAGTCAAAATGTATACATAGAGGTCCTTTATGACTGGACTAAGTATAAATAAGCCAAAAATAATCAAATTTGACATATTTCGATAGAAAAAATATTTTTTGAAAATTTTCGATTTTAAAACTAGAATGTCATGACTACACAAATCATTGAAATTTTGATCCAAGTAAGTCTAAATGTATACATAGAGGTCCTTTATGACTGGAATAAGTATAAATAAGCTAAAAATGATCAAATTTTGCCATTTTTCGATGGAAAAAACAATTTTTGAAAATTTCCGATTTTACTACTAGAATGTCATGACTATACAAATAATTGAAATTTTGATCCAAGTAAGTAAAAATGTATACATAAGTAGTAGCAAATGTTCGTTCTGGGCCACTTTTGACCTAGTTTTGTTATATGACCTAGTATTTTTATAGGGGGAGGGATGACCTTGTCTGGTGACCTACATTGAACGACCTTGTCTGGTGACCTACATTGAACGACCTTGCCTGGTAACCTACATTGAACGACCTTGTCTGGTGACGCGATGCACTTTTTTGGAATACATTATGATGAGGTCAATGAACTGATCTCCAACAATGGTATACTTCAACAATGGTGCAATCAACAATGACAACCTTCTTGCTGAGAAGTCGTTGTCCAACTGATGTATGTTGAGGTGTTACAAGTATAGAAATATAATTTTTTTAAAAGACAGTAGTAGGATTTGAACGCTGGTTTTCTGGGTGTGAGTCTGATCACTTTACCACTCGACCACAGCGGCTTGTATAAAGAACAACAAAAAAATTGTATATATGAAAACTTTATTTCCAAATTTAGATGCTCACAAGGTAAATGAACTTGAAATGTTAAATTTAAGTAAACAAAGGTAAAAAAAATTTTAAATATGTAAATTCATTTTATATATTTTTATTAAGAAAAAAATAATTTTTTTATATCAAATCATTTTTTTGTTTTATTAATATGAAAAAAAATTTTTTTTTACTCTGTAATAAAAAATATTATCTAAATAAGATTTTTTTTATTAAAAAACTACCTTTTTTTTAGGTTATCTTTATTCTCAATAATAATACATATAAAAATTAATATTCAGTATAATAATTTAATGTTAAATAGGGAGACATTGTTTGTAAAATTTTTTCTAATACAATTGGATGATTAATTGATAATTCCAATAAAAATTTTTTTAACATTGGATTTTTCTCTTGCGAAATTACTGATGAAATAAATCCATTCGAAAAAGTTTTCGAATTGAGTTATCACCCAAATAAATAATGAAATTAGATGAAGCAAACTTGACTATTTTTTTATTATAACATTCAAATGGTGAAAGAATTACATCATCAATCTTAATATTTTCAAGTAAATCACTTTCATCATTAATATAATTTAAAATTTCTGGTTGAAATTGTAATAAACGCTTCCATTGTGTTTTCGTTAGATTAATACTCTGATTATTATGTGTTTTTATTTGCAATATATTAGATAAATCACCAACTTTTATTCCAATATTTATAAATTTTGTTTCACTTGCGTTTAATGGTAAGGAAGATCTATACATAATTTCATTTTCCATATTTTGAAAATATTTATCCACTTGTTTTTGACACATTGTTGAAGTTTTAAAACTTTGCAATATTTTTTAACTAATAATTTTTTTAAATTCAAAAGATGTGTATATATACTCGGTAAAAGATTCTCCCTACCCTTTATTAGTAAAATTCATTAACACACAAATGATCTCTACTTAAGCAACAATATATAGAGAAATATTTGTCTCCCTACCCTTTTTAAGGTTTATAAAAAAAATGATAGTTTATTGATTTTAGTTGTACATTTATTTAAAAAAAGTTTTGTCATTGATCATTTTTTTTTAATGTTAGTTTAATGAACTTATGAAAGAACATGAACTTTTGAACTTTTAGTCTAGACACGTATGCTAATATTTTACTATTAATGTAAACAAAAATTATATAATCAAAAGTCAATAGCCTGATAAAAAAGTATATATAGATAAATATTGATAAAGATATATTATAACTAGCACTATCATATAGAGAAATATTTGAGTTAACACATTTTTTTTACAAAATGAATAACATATTCAGTTTAAAAATGTAAGTTGATTTGTTATGTAATTTTACATTTTATATATTAAAAAAAAATTTTGTTTATAGAATTGCAGAAAATGATAGGAAATTTAAAGAATATGAACTGGAATTTATAAAACTATTGGAAAAAATTCGAAAATATAAAACAATTTATGATTATGTTTTAAACCATCATCCACATTTATTTTCAACATTACGAACCAATGGAACGTTTAAATATTATTTCAATTTAATTAAAAAATATAACCCCACATTAAAAACAATAGAAGAACGAGATTTGGAAGAATTGTTATCACTATATCACTTTTCATATCCAGAAGATAATGATGATGATATGTTACTCTTAGAACCCATAGAAAGACGTCCATTGTTATTTTATGAGAAATGCCGTGTTGAGAAACTGTTTTCAAAGTGTGAACACAAAACTGAAAGAAAACGCAAAACTGGAAGAAAACGCAAACTGTTTACAACTATACCACTTATAAATCTGGAATATTGTTGTTTCCCTGATAGTGGGATTGAGGATGAAGTAGATTTAAAAAAAAATACAAAAAAAATTGTTTAAAAAAAATTTTTATTAATTAATAAAATGTATACAAGTATTTATGTAAAAAAATGTTAACAAATAAAAATTATTATAAGCTAAAAGTTTTTATTATGGAATAATTTTTAACTTGTTTAGTAAAGCTATACCAGACACTTCTTCATGCAGTTTTCTGTTTTTTTCTAAGAAATCTTTAGCAGCTATTTTTTGTAGTTCTTGAAGATTTTTAATTGTTTCTTCCAAATTTATACACTTTTTTTGTAAAATAGTTACACTACTCTTTAGGACATCAATCTCTCTTGTTTGTAAATTGCTTATATTAATATTTAACGATTCAACATCTTTTTTTGAATGGGATACAAAATCTTTCAATTCTTTCATAGATTTCAAGAGGATACTTTTCTCTCTAAGTAAATCTTTCTGCATATTTCCATTTATTTCACTTATTGTTTTAAAAATGTTTTCCTTCACATTTCCAATCAATTTACTTAAAGTTGAAAGGATACTATCTCGCTCATTATTTAATTGATATTTTAGATCTTTGATATTTTTTCTTTCTTCTTCAAATTGCTCCTTTACATTCTTATCTAGTTCTTTGATATTTGCTTTATGTCCATCAATTTCCACTATAAGTTATTCATTCTTTCCATCAACTTTAAAAATTTTTTTTCTGTTTTTCCATCTAGCTTGCGATAACCAAACTTGTGCATGCTCATTGTTAAAATGATCATTTGTATCTCTATTACATACTTTTTTATATTATTCTTTTAATATCTCCTGTTTGCATTTTAAATTCAAAGAGAGAATCAGAAATTAACAGCACATAAGCAGTTGTTTTAGCAGGTATAGGTTTTTTACATTCAAAATCAATGCGAATATCCACAGTGTTTGTTGTAAAAATTTCATTTTGTCGTGAACAATCAATGCATATTATTGGTGTATATTTCATAAAATCTTTGATATCAAATAACGGTTTTTCATAAATTGTTTCTTGGTTATTGTAAGATGATTTAAATCTAAGATACATATCATAAAGTGTTGCAATTTCCTCAGAATTTTGGAAAAAAACATCTTGTTGAGGAAACTGACGTTCATTAAGAAAGAGACGAATAGAAGACAGATTGTTAAAATCAAATATTTGATTATTTTTTTTAAAATCATCTACCTTATCAGTCTGCATAGCGAAAATAACATAACGCGGTACATTAAGATTATTTGTTGATTTCACCGTCCATGAATGCTTATGTGTTGTTGGTAGAGTGGGATATGTAACTAAGTCATAGCTTCGAAACGCCACATCAATTGTTACATTGCGCTTTATTAAATCCAACAAGTGTAATCTTGCAACATCATTGAGATGAATTGTGGGTACTCTCCATACTATTTTTGTAATATCAATATTTATTTTCGAATCACTCTTCACAGCGTTATCATCATTTCGAGATCGCGTAAGAATTAGTTCATGTTTTGCATTAGTTGTAATTTTTTTATATGTAGCAAAGAACGGTAGTAATAAAGATAGAGGGACAGTAAACAGAAATTCTCCATCTTTTGTTGTATTAAACTTAGTTCCATCCAATTGACCATCAGAAATCCATGAAGCATTAGATAATCCTTTAACTTGATCCGATGATAGTAGAGCGAAACTATTTAATGTTGAAGCAACACCAGGGTTATATACTGTACAAATAACTTGTTCATTCATTTTATATGATACAACTTCAAATAAGTGGGCAATTCCATTGTTTATGAGCGCTGAAGTAATGTTGCTACCATCTTCTTTTTTTATAGTTCCTTGTATTAGAAGATCCGATTCCGATAATGATAAGATTGCATCCTTGTTTTGAATTCCAATTCTTATACTACTTCCATGTGATAAACTACTTCCACTAAAGGGTGCATAGCTTATCAACTCTTTTGATGTTATTTCATTATCAAAATATACTTTATTGGATAAGTTTAAAATGTTGTTATTCATTGTTTTAAGACTTTTAACCCAATTGATTTTAAATAATTTATATTTTCTTTCAACACACGTGTTTTACGTTTAACCACTTTCTTCTTAATGATGCATTTTGTTGGCGGACTTAAATATTTATTAGAATTATTAAAGTCAATCATCTTTCCTTAGGTGTAATCTTACAAGAATTTCTTCTCCCCTCAAATTTAAAGGACGATTCTCTTGATCAACAAGGTTGATTATCAACTGACTTATTTCTTTAGTGTTTACCGGTAAATATATTATTTCATTAGGAATGTCAACAATGCGATAACCAGTTTCTACCATTATAGGACATTCGTGTATTACAGGAAGTTTTTGATCTTGAAAATAGGCATTATCTATGATATTACATAATATTCGAATTGTGTTTACAGTACTTATTTCTATAGGTAAATCAGATGTATGCTTAATATCAGGTTTTAATACTTTTTTCGAAAAACCAAATACTTTTGCAATTGAATTTTCCACTTCAAAATGAATGGTATATTTTCCTTTAATTTCAATTTTAAATGTATTTAAGTTTACAGTAAACTTGATTGAGGGAAATTCTCCTTCAAGTAGTTTAATAAGCGCATCGATTTCATAAGTACCTGTATCCACATAATATGATGTACTACCATATTTAAAGTGATTGTTTTCAGAAGTAATGTTAGGAATCGTATTATATGTGATAAAACTCACCAATCCACAAGAATAATTACCGTCTAACTGAATTGGAGGGAAAAAATCTTGTTTTAATTCCGATTGATTACCCTTCAAAGATAATATGTAAGTCATATTTAATGTTTAAGTGTTTGTTATATGTAGTAAAAATGCTAGACAGAGATGACCACAAATTGGTCCGCTTTTCTGAAAACTGTTGTAATTATATGAAATATTTCCCCCTAGATAAGTAATTATTTCAAGTGGTGGGGGTACATCACCATAACTATCAAAATAGAATACTTTTTGTTTGTTTTTAAAAAAGCAGATCCAGTGAGTACCTCTAGATGATGAACTAGCAAGATTGACTATAGCACTTTCTTTTTGTAATGGTTTTTTAGGTAGAGTATTTCGCATATATACACCTCTAAAGTGTTTAATATATTTTTTACCAAAACTATTTAGTTCTAAATCAGTTAACGCTCGAATTGGCAACTCTTTCAGTAGACTTAAGCTTTCTTCTTTTGATATGGTCTTAAATAAAAACCCCGTCCCTTTAAAGCCGATTCTTCCATTTTCTTATTGTGACGTATAGTTTCTTCCAATGCTTTTTTTGAATTTCTTATGTCATTCACTGTTTTAACTCCTCCTACTAATGCAGTTACCGCACCTGCAATTGCAGGGATTAGGGTTAATGGAAGAACTCCACCAATTTTTCTAGTTGGTATAATTCTTTTATACTTTTTCTTTGATTTTTTTATTTTTCTATTTACCATGAACAACTTCCCTCCTTTTTGAACAATATTTTTTTTGTTTTTGTTTTTCTTTGTTTTTAAACCGGAGCCAGTTTTCACTTTACCTTTCATAATATTAGTAACAGCCCAGGCGGCAGCCTTTTCCTTCCAGTTAGCGTCCTTACTTTTTACTCTACTCCAAGCTTTTTCAGCTAAAATTTTATCTGCTTCGTGTCTTTTATCTATGTCTTTATATGTATCATATGCAATATCATGAAATTTACAAAATTCATCCAATTTGTTAATACCTTCAACACCTTTTGATAATTTCTCCTTTAATTTTGTGCCTGGTCCACAATATTTATATCCAGGAATATGGGCTTCAAATGGCAGTTTATTGATTAATTTATTGAGTAAACCTTCTCCTTTATAACGCAACATCTATATACTCTGACATAAAAATGTAGAATGCAATAAAATGATTCTTGCTAGCCGTTTTTATACATTTATATCATGGAGACCATACAGCAACCAACTCAATTAAAAGTTGAGAATTTTGATGAACAAAACCAAAGACAAAGATGGCGTCATGGAGAATTATTTCCAAATCAATTAAGAGTTTTGATGACTGGACCCTCTGGAAGTGGAAAAACTAATGTTTTGCTTTCTCTTATATTTGAAAAACATGGTGTAAGATTTGAAAATATATACATTTATTCAAAAACTATTGATCAGGATAAATATCAATTGTTGAAGGATGTTATTAAACCGTTAAAAGATATTAATATGTATATGACTAATGATTTAGTAACGTTTCCAACAACTGAACAAATAAAACCTAATTCATTAGTGATTTTCGATGATGTGAATGCTAATTCTGATCAAGGAGTAATAAAAAACTATTATTCAAGAGGAAGACATAAAAAATTAGACATGTTCTTCCTTATTCAAACATATTCTTCTGCACATAAACAAAATTTGCGTGACAATTGCAACATAATCATTCTGTTTAAGCAAGATACATTGAATTTAAGACATGTTTTTGATAATCATGTTATTGGTGATATGAGTTTTGAAAAATTTTGTGTACTCTGTGGTGAATGTTGGAGAAATGAATATGGTTTCATTGTTATCGATAAAGAATCTGAATTAAATAACGGTCGCTATAGGTGTGGGTTTGATAAGTTTATCATTATAAATACATGAGATGTAGGTTAATTTGCGGCAGATGTAAATCTTTAGTTGTTCATTATGGATGAAAAAATAGCAAAAGAACAACAAATTAAACATAAAATAATTAGTGCTAGAAAAAATATCAGAGCTAAATATTTATTATTAAAACGTGGTGAGCAGAGATTGGAGCAAAATTTACAAACATTATATAACCCCATTATAAAGCCCATAAATGAATTATCAGAAAAAATATCTAAATCACCTATAATTAAAGATGAAATACAAAATGAGAAAGAAATATTGAATATTAAAAAAGAAAATGATATTCCAAATGTTATGAAATATATACAGCAATATGAACATTTAAAAGATAAAAGAAATATTTATGGTGTTAGACAGGATGAGAATAGAGAATGGAAAATTGGTAATACACCTGTTAAATTCCAAAATGATCATATCTATCTTAATGGAAAGAAAATGTTTCCGCTTACTAATGGAATATGTGAATTGTTGTTTAAGAAAACACCTGAAAACTTTGAAGAAAGTGATTTGCAATTGTATAAAAATATATTAGAATTGACAAATGCACATCGTAAAAAATTTAAAAATAATGGTCAAATTGATGGAAATCGTAGTCGGAAATATCATAATATTATTTCAAAATTGTTTCATGAAGGTGAAGGGATATCATATCGTAGCCTATATAACCCAAAAATAATTTATTTCGATGACCCAAATGAACTAATTTCACGTCTTAAGCTTCTAAATGCAGAAAAACTTGCGGGAAATAATGGACTAAAAAATGAAATTATAAGCATTTTAAGTGAATTAAAAGAACTCGGGATTGTTGCATAAATATTTATAAACAATTTTTTTAATAGTAGGATAAGCACTCGTAAAATGGATTTTTGAAGCAAGAACACATACAAATATTTCATTCTGTACTTTTTTATATTAATTGTTTATTTATTATACAGACAAATAAAAAAAATCATAAAAAGTTGTGTAATTTTCCAAAAAAAATCAGTGTATAATGGAAAAGGAAGAAATAGTAAATGAAATTCACAAACCTGCAAGAGTAAACTTTCCTAGACGTAAATATAAATTATTTGGTTTAAATGATTTATTTGAAGCTGATTTAATAGAAATGACAAATTATTCCAAAGAAAATAATGGGTATAAATATATACTCACTGTAATCAATTGTTTTTCTAAATTTGCTTTCTGTGAACCTTTGAAAACAAAAACCGGGAAAGAAGTAACAAATGCATTTGAAAAAATATTGAATAGAACTACATCACCTAAGAATTTACATGTTGATCAAGGGAAATAATTTTTCAACTCACATTTTCAAAAGTTGATGAAACAACATAATATTAACATTTATCCAAGTTATTCGACGAAAAAATGTGCAATTATAGAACGATTCAATAGAACATTGAAGAATATGTTATATAAACAATTTTCGCTTAATGGATCTTACAAGTGGATTGATATTCTTCAAAAAATTGTTGAAACTTATAATAATCAAAAACATCGAACAACTGGAATGAAGCCTAGTGAAGTTTCTGAAGAACATGAAGAAATATTGTTGAAAACAGCATATCATAATGACCCTCCTCCTCCTTCTAAACAAAAAGCTAAGAGAAGATTCTCAATCGGAAATTTTGTTCGAATATCAAAATACAAGCATGTATTTGAAAAAAAATATACACCAAATTGGTCTATGGAAGTTTTCAAGATTGTTAAAATTCAATCTACAGATCCCTATTCATATCTATTGGAAGACTTGGCTGGGAATCCAATATTAGGTTCATTTTACCAATATGAATTATTGAAAACTAATTTCCCCAATATATATTTAGTTGAAAAAATTTTAAAAAGGAAAAATAACATGGTGTTGGTAAAATGGTTAGGATTTAATGAATCTGAATGGATACTTAGAGAGAATTTGTTATAAATATAAAAAAAAAAATAAAAAATTTTTTTTTTTTTTAAATAGTTTTTTTTATTACCAATTCCTTTTTTTATATAAATTACAAAACTATCGCTATTAAAAAATTACAAATTATTAATTTTTTTATAACCAAGAGCTAGTGTATCAATTTTATTTTCTTGAATTACGCGTTTATCATCATCTGATGACAAAGTTTTTTTACGCTGTTTTATAGTATACAATTCAAAGTTTTTGCTTAGTATTCTATACATATCACTATAAACACTTTCTTCATTAAACAGAGTATTTACATAATCATTAAATGTAATTTTCTTTAGAGTAGCTTTAACAACTCCTTTTGCCTTCTTTATCGTATTATCTGATTCTAGTTTGAACGAATACATTTTTGCTTTTAAGGCACAAAACTGTGTTATTATTTCCCCATTTGTTTCATCTTTAAAACATCCTAAAACTTTTTTATTATGCCTATGAATGTTAAAAATATTATTTTCTGGGTAGTCTGAAGTATCGAACAATTCAAAGTTATGCTTTATTCTCTGATAGATATCCATCTCATTTCGATCTTTTTTAATAATATGATATACTAGTGAATCTGTATCCGTATACATAAGAGTTAGATTTGCAAACCATTTTTTCATATATTTATAATGAAAGTTAAACATAGGTAGCTTGGAGAGTTCAAGAACACATGCTCCTACTATAATCGGTTTATCAAATTTAAGTTCAGAAGGTTGTAGTTCTATTACTAGCAAATTTTCAGCTATTACTGTAAATTTTTTGCAATATGGACTACTTATTAGATTTCTCACTCCGTTTTTTCCTTCGTATCTTGTTATCAATTTACAATTAGATCTTTTACGCACAGATTCCATGGTTTTACCAAACATTGCATTATTCATCAATTTGAAAAAGTCTTTTTCAAAAGAATTTTTTGCATTAGTTCTTTTCTCAGTATTTAAATCAATGTATTTTTTCAACCACAATGATTGAGAAAAACGTAGAATCCTATGTCTTGCTGTTAATTTCAAACCATATTTTAAAGCTTGTTGCAAATTTTTTAAGTGAAGAATATATTTATGTTTACTATAGAAAGTACTTACTAATTTTTTTTGTTTATTAACTATTTTATGTTCTGGTAGAAACGGGAAATCATTATGAAAATCATGTAGCTTTTCAGGGTAATCAATACTAACTTCTAACATGTAGCCATAATCCCCATCTGAATCAATATTAACATCAAAACTTTGTACTTCTTGAGGTGTAAGGAATTTATATTCACCCTTTGCAAGTTTTCCAATCATTGCAAGTCCATATAAATTATTACAATCTAGGTAGATTATATAGCTTTCGGGTAAATTTGAATCATAATCCATCATGTAAGGATTATTGCTCTCTGCATACCTTTTTATTGCTAAGGTTAACCCACCTCTAATACATGCTTCTACAAAATTTAAAATATTAATATCTGTTATTAATTCTAACTTTACCTTAGTTACTTTCAACATGGCATCGAAAGTTAGCCCAGGTGTAGTATAGTAACTAGCAGGATCTAAGCCGTAGGTTGAATGACAAATTTTACGAAAATTTTCAAACACACATGCTAATAGTAAAACATCACATTTTAACTAAATATCGGCATATTCACCTAAATTTTTAATATGAAATTTTTCCCAAACATTTTTCGCATGTTCATATTCTTCTTTGCTTATATTGCTATCTGTTAATTGATTAAAAAAAGAATCAGGTTCTGGTAAAACAGTTTCATTTAGTTGATTCCATTCGGTTACATAATCATAAGGAAATATTCCCTTTTTCTTTAATAAATTTAGATGGGGATGGGATGCTCCAAATTCCTCTTTTAGAATTTCAAATTGATTATCATCTAAATTTTTTACTAGAGTATCGAGAGAGCTTTGCATAAATCTGCATGAGTCGATAAACCTAACATATAAAGAGATATAAAGAGAGAATATGATAAACCATATACATTTATAGAAAAATTATTATTTTTCTCGATTTTAGGTATATCTTTAAGTTCTACTGGAAATTTGATGTTGTTAAAATTAAATATTTCATAAAAGTTTTGTGGATACTTTGAAACTCTATAACTATGCTCTTCTACAGGGAAAAAATGTGCTAAAAGACAATAAGCAAAGCAATAGCTATCTTCATTTTGAATATTAATGCAGGCTTTTTTATCTAAAATTTTTTTTGGTAGAGGTATATAAGTTCCACCTCTCATTGGGTCAAATTGTGCTACATTTAATTCTAAACAAAGAATTTTATCTAGTGTAGCATTTGAGCCTCTTTGTTGAAACTCTTCTAACCTTACTATAAGATTGTTTAGCGCATCCTTATACCAATCAGAAAACTCAGTGGTTTGATCAAAGTGTTGAAGATTAAGCATGAAATGAAATGTATCTATGACTTCTGTATCGCTTTTTTTAATTACAAAATCACATCTTATTCCAAGTGAAACTTTAATTAAAGTGTGTAGAGATAAGTATTCTCTAATTTTATCGGATACTAGTTTTTCCTTATATTTAAAAAATGTGGATAAGTCCTTAGCATTCTCGTAATTTACTAACCTTCCAGCAAAAATTTTATTTTTAAAACAACTAACAGCTATCCATGTTTTTGTTTCATCTAATGGTGAGAATGTAGGAAGTATACAGCTAGATGATGCTTCATTATTTGTATTATTTGATTTTGAAGGTGATTCTGGTGAGGAAGATGATTCTGGTGATAATAATTTGTTTGTTTTAGATGATGATGAAGGTGATGATAATCCTAAGAAACAAATTTTTAAGAAAATATTAACAATTAATACAAAAATTTTTAAATAAGTTATTTTTACCTGCTTGTTCAAGGCTTCTTTTTAATATTATCTTTTTCATCTTCTTTTGTCAAATCAATTACCTCTTGGCTATTTATTTTATAGGGATTATGTTTGTTTCTATTATTATTATTAGTTTTTATTTTCAATTTACAACGACGAAAAAGTGATGATCTTGGAGAATGTTGAATGTTTGTAGATTTACTTGGCAATAAATTAATATGTTGAATGTGTGTTGGTTTACTTGATGGTATATGTTGAATGTCTGTTGGTTTACTTGATGGTATATGTTGAATGTATTCAGGTCTGTTTGATTCACTATGATGAGCAGCAGAATTTAAATTTGCATCTGATTCACTAGAGAATAAATATGAATTCAATTCTCTGAGTAAATCATCTATTGGTTGAAAATTGTTTGAGGAAGAAGCTAAGTTTGGAGAGAAATGACTGTTTAGGTCTAATGGAGGGTAACTTTCTATTGGTAGCAATGTAAGATCTGTAAGCGGAAGAGGGTTAATGAGCGTAGAAGATGGATTGGATATGTTAACATCTTCCAAAACATAAATTTTTGGAATATTATTGGATTTCATTTTTATAGTGGTTTGAATCAATTCGGATTCCATTTTTATAACCGTTTCAATCAACATTTCGTCAGTTATGGAAGAGTCCCAATCGGGTATGAACTAATAAAAATTGTAAATAATTTTTTTTTTAAGTAAAAAATTTTAAGTAAAAAAAATTTATAAAACTTACCTCAGTTATTTGAGTTGACATATTTATAAAAAAACACACACACGCACAGAGTTTGAAAAAAAAAAAATACTGTTTATTAAACTAGTTGAGAGTTGTATACTAAATGAATGTTTAGTGTTCATCTATATTTTTTTTCAGAACATACTATTTAATATTTTATCAATAATATGTGTATCTGACATTCTAATATTTCGATTTTTTTATTATTTCATTATAATATCTTAACATAAAATTGCATAATAAATTTATTTATTGAATTTAAGGTTGTATGAACACTAATGTACTTTTTTAAGATTAGAAGCTAATTTTTTTTATATGTTATAAATTGCTATCTTATACGTCTAAATTAATTTTTTTGGAATAGATCTAACAAAGGGTTATCGTTTAATAAATTATAAAAAAATAGAAATTTAACATGTAGGTTATAGAAACGTTAACATGTAGGTTAAATATCTCCATAGGAAGATTAAAAAACTTCTCTTTCATAGAATACGTTAAAATTAAAATAAAAAAATTATCTAGCGAAGGCTTTTAAGCTATTTTAATTCAAAAGATTAGAAATTCATGAAAATATCACTCTGAGATAATTAAAAATAATTAATAATAATGTTAGAAAACGGTTAAATTATAGTAATGAATTATGAATTCGTATTTAAGTTTTTGATTTTAATAAAAAAAATTTAGATTCTATTATGACTTACGAGGTAGTGTGCATGCAACCTTAATGGTTTATAAAAAAAAGATAGTTTATTGAATTTATTTGTACATTGATCATGCATTGTTTAATGAACTTATGAAAGAGCATGAACTTTTGAACTTTTAGTCTAGACACGTATGCTAATATTTTACTATTAATGTAAACAAAAATTATAAAATCAAAAGTCAATAGTCTGATAAAAAGTTAATAATAAACAAAAAACTTTCCAGTATTTTAATATTGGTAGTGAAAAAGTATATAAGCAGAAATTTTGGAAATTATTTTACATTCAACTTTGTCTATATATTTTGTTTTTAAAAATTCTTTACTAAACAAAAATTAAAGATGTTGAACATGACAACCATTAAAGTAATAATTAACAAACAAGTAATAGAAGAAGTGGTAGTGAGAAAAGAAAATGGTGCTAGCCACACCATTAGAATAAAAAAATTGGAAAAGCCCAACGCAATGAATGTTGGGACCATTCAACGCTTAAAAAATAAAATAGAAAAAATTTTAAAAAAAGATGGAGAAGAGGATTTTTATGGAATGGATGATGCGACAATGCATTGGTGTAGTAACCACTTAAAGCATCTTGGAATAAGAGATGGGAGAAAATCCTGGAATTATGAATTGGACCTATTTTATCATTAATTTTTTTAATGATAGTAAGTAAGATTATATATATATTATTATGGTTGTTGAGAAAAATATTATATAATATGCTTTTAACAATTTTTTTTTTCTTAATACAGTAGAACTCTGTAATACAGTAGAACAATTATCCGAACTCCGACTATCCGAATCGCCGATTATCCGAATCACTTTCAAAAAAAAATTTTGTTCAAAAAAAAGTCTAAGTGCGCTTTACAAATCATCCACTTGCACTTGTGACCACTTGCAACTGCTCACCATCAAGCGAATGCGTGACCTGGCTGCCCAAAAAACGGATGAAGACCGCAAAAACAGCTTACATTGACGGAGATGTTTAAAAAACAATGATTTTTATTTCTAAACTTGTACATAAGTACATTTTATTTATATTTAATTCAATAAAAAAAATAGTGCAATATCAAAACGTAGGTTTTTTTTCTCTCCAATGGCAATTTTTTTTAAAAAAAACTCCGATTATCCGAATATTTGATTATCCGAATGGGTCCCACTCCCCATTAATTCGGATAATTGGAGTTCTACTGTAAAAATATATAAAATGAATTTACATATTTGTATCATTTAAAATTTTTTTACCCTTCTAATTACTTAAAATTAACATTTCTAGTTCATTTACCTTGTGACTATTGTTTTTGGAAATATATTATTAAAATAATTTTAGTAATCATGGTTTATTAAAAAAATTAATAATGATAGACTTTCCAGTATTTTGTTTTTGGTGGGGGAAAAAGTATATAATAAGAAAGCTTTACAATAAATTTTTGAGTTTTTAAATTTTTTATCAACAAGATAATAGTATTTCCGTCATGAGTAGCACAATTGTAGATTTACAAGGTTTTAAAGATATGAATAATAAATTTATATTGAAAGAATTGGCAATCTTGAAAAATGGTAAAGAAATACAACATTTTATGGTTAAACCTCCATATAGATGGCAGTTTCTTGATAATAAATCACAATCTTCAAATCGATGGTTGAGTAAAAATTTCCATGGAATTGATTGGGAAGATGGATATGCACATTTCAACGATGTTCAATTAATTGTTAACGATATTTTAAGAGATTGTGATAATATTTATGTTAAAGGAATTGAGAAAGTAGAGTGGTGTAAGGATTTATTTAATATAAGTGTAAGCAACATTGAAGATACATGGACTTTTGATGAGGAAGAATATAAAGAGAGTAAAAAGAAAAATTTTCCTAGGTGTATAATCCATAATGGAATATGTGCGATTCAGAATGTATATAGAATAAATAATTATCTACACCTCTAAAACGATGTACATGGAAGTTTTTTTATAATAATAATAAATGTGTATTATTTCATTAAAACATAAAACCGTGTTATCTTTTAAACTGTTTGAATATTATATGGAAAGGAGGGGAGGCTTTTTGATGTTATAAAAATCGCATTATATGATTTTAAATGAATAAT
The DNA here is from genome assembly GCF_905475395.1 of Chrysoperla carnea. NCBI lineage: Eukaryota > Metazoa > Arthropoda > Insecta > Neuroptera > Chrysopidae > Chrysoperla > Chrysoperla carnea. The sequence continues at coordinate 100,515,370 of NC_058338.1, forward strand.
TTTGCTTAAATCATGATTGATGACTTAAGAAAGTTAACAATTGACTACTTCAACAATGAACTGTATCAAAATCAATATAGAATACATTTAGAGTTTTATGTTGCTGGACTACGATATGGTAATCTTGAACTAATAGAATACATTTTAGGAAAATATCCTAGATTTATTCTATCAAGTTTTCTATCTATGGCTGTCAAACGGAATCATCATCACATTATTGATTGTTTAATCAAATATAAAATAAAACACATATACCAACTAAATCACCATTTTGGAAAAATTAAAGAAATTTTTAACGGATCTTCAGATTTCGATGCTGTCATTGAAGTATTTTTAAAAAAGAATAGCTTGCAAAAATACTTACAAGATGGATTAATTGCATGCATTACCTATGGACGAGTTAAAGCATTGGAATCTCTTTTTAATTCATGCATGGAAAATAACATTGAACTGAACTTTTATCTTTTTTCGAAAAATTTGAATACTTGGAAATGGTTGTTGAGAAAAATAACATCACCTACGAATGAAGAAGGGGAATTCATTAATGTAATCGAAGAAGAGGATGTTTGTGGAAGCGAAGATTGGTTGCCAAGCAATAATGTAAACGACTATTTAAAAATTAAAGATTTCATAATAAAAAATCTTATGTAATATGTTTTTAACATTCAAAAAAATTTTTTTCTTAATAAAAATATATAAAATGAATTTACATATTTAAAATTTTTTTTACCTTTGTTTACTTAAAATTAACATTTCAAGTTCATTTACCTTGTGAGCATCTAAATTTGGAAATAAAGTTTTCATATATACAATTTTTTTTGTTGTTCTTTATACAAGCCGCTGTGGTCGAGTGGTAAAGTGATCAGACTCACACCCAGAAAACCAGCGTTCAAATCCTACTACTGTCTTTTAAAAAAAATTATATTTCTATACTTGTAACATCTCAACATACATCAGTTGGACAACGACTTCTCAGCAAGAAGGTTGTCATTGTTGAATGCACCATTGTTGAAGTATACCATTGTTGGAGATCAGTTCATTGACCTCATCATAATGTAGACATCAGACAAGGTCGTTCAATGTAGGCCACCAGACAAGGTCGTACAATGTAGGTCACCAGACAAGGTCATCCCTCCCCCTATAAAAAACTAGGTCATATAACAAAACTAGGTCAAAAGTGGCCCAGAACGAACATTTTCCTACTACTTACATCGAGGTCCTTTATGACTGGACTAAGTATATATAAGCCAAAAATAATCAAATTTGACATTTTTCGATAGAAAAAATATTTTTTGAAAATTTTCGATTTTACAACTAGAATGTCATGACTATACAAATCATTGAAATTTTGATCCAAGTAAGTCAAAATGTATACATAGAGGATCTTTATGACTGGACTAAGTATAAATAAGCCAAAAAAGATCAAATTTGACATTTTTCGATAGAAAAAATATTTTTTGAAAATTTTCGATTTTACAACTAGAATGTCATGACTATACAAATCATTGAAATTTTGATCCAAGTAAGTCAAAATGTATACATAGAGGATCTTTATGACTGGACTAAGTATAAATAAGCCAAAAAAGATCAAATTTGACATTTTTCGATAGAAAAAACATTTTTTGAAAATTTTCGATTTTACAACAAGAATGTGATGATTATTCAAATCATTGAAATTTTGATCCAAGTAAGTCCAAATGTATACATAGAGGTCCTTTATGACTGGACTAAGTATAAATAAGCCAAAAATGATCAAATTTGACATTTTTCGATAAAAAAACATTTTTTGAAAATTTTCGATTTTACAACTAGAATGTCATGACTATACAAATCATTGAAATTTTGATCCAGGTAAGTCAAAATGCATACATAGAGGATCTTTATGACTGGACTAAGTATAAATAAGCCAAAAAAAATCAAATTTGACATTTTTCGATATAAAAAATATTTTTTGAAAATTTTTGATTTTACAACTAGAATGTCATGACTATACAAATCATTGAAATTTTGATCCAAGTAAGTCAAAATGTATACATAGAGGTCCTTTATGACTGGACTAAGTATAAATAAGCCAAAAATAATCAAATTTGACATTTTTCGATAGAAAAAATATTTTTTGAAAATTTTCGATTTTACAACTAGAATGTCATGACTATACAAATCATTGAAATTTTGATCCAAGTAAGTCTAAATGTATGCATAGAGGTCCTTTATGACTGGAATAAGTATATATAAGCCAAAAATAATCAAATTTGACATTTTTCGATAGAAAAAATATTTTTTGAAAATTTTCGATTTTACAACTAGAATGTCATGACTACACAAATCATTGAAATTTTGATCCAAGTAAGTCTAAATGTATACATAGAGGTCCTTTATGACTGGAATAAGTATAAATAAGCTAAAAATGATTAAATTTGCCATTTTTCGATAGAAAAAACAATTTTTGAAAATTTCCGATTTTACTACTAGAATGTCATGACTATACAAATAATTGAAATTTTGATCCAAGTAAGTAAAAATGTATACATAGAGGTCCTTTATGACTGGACTAAGTATAAATAAGCCAAAAATGATCAAATTTAACATTTTTCGATAGAAAAAACATTTTTTGAAAATTTTCGATTTTACAACTAGAATGTCATGACTATACAAATCATTGAAATTTTGATCCAGGTAAGTCAAAATGTATACATAGAGGTCCTTTATGACTGGACTAAGTATAAATAAGCCAAAAATAATCAAATTTGACATTTTTCGATAGAAAAAATATTTTTTGAAAATTTTCGATTTTACAACTAGAATGTCATGACTACACAAATCATTGAAATTTTGATCCAAGTAAGTCAAAATGTATACATAGAGGTCCTTTATGACTGGACTAAGTATAAATAAGCCAAAAATAATCAAATTTGACATTTTTCGATAGAAAAAATATTTTTTGAAAATTTTCGATTTTACAACTAGAATGTCATGACTACACAAATCATTGAAATTTTGATCCAAGTAAGTCTAAATGTATACATAGAGGTCCTTTATGACTGGAATAAGTATAAATAAGCTAAAAATGATTAAATTTGCCATTTTTCGATAGAAAAAACAATTTTTGAAAATTTCCGATTTTACTACTAGAATGTCATGACTATACAAATAATTGAAATTTTGATCCAAGTAAGTAAAAATGTATACATAGAGGTCCTTTATGACTGGACTAAGTATAAATAAGCCAAAAATGATCAAATTTGACATTTTTCGATAGAAAAAACATTTTTTGAAAATTTTCGATTTTACAACTAGAATGTCATGACTATACAAATCATTGAAATTTTGATCCAGGTAAGTCAAAATGTATACATAGAGGTCCTTTATGACTGGACTAAGTATAAATAAGCCAAAAATAATCAAATTTGACATTTTTCGATAGAAAAAATATTTTTTGAAAATTTTCGATTTTACAACTAGAATGTCATGACTACACAAATCATTGAAATTTTGATCCAAGTAAGTCTAAATGTATACATAGAGGTCCTTTATGACTGGAATAAGTATAAATAAGCTAAAAATGATCAAATTTGCCATTTTTCGATGGAAAAAACAATTTTTGAAAATTTCCGATTTTACTACTAGAATGTCATGACTATACAAATAATTGAAATTTTGATCCAAGTAAGTAAAAATGTATACATAGAGGTCCTTTATGACTGGACTAAGTATAAATAAGCCAAAAATGATCAAATTTAACATTTTTCGATAGAAAAAACATTTTTTGAAAATTTTCGATTTTACAACTAGAATGTCATGACTATACAAATCATTGAAATTTTGATCCAGGTAAGTCAAAATGTATACATAGAGGTCCTTTATGACTGGACTAAGTATAAATAAGCCAAAAATAATCAAATTTGACATTTTTCGATAGAAAAAATATTTTTTGAAAATTTTCGATTTTACAACTAGAATGTCATGACTACACAAATCATTGAAATTTTGATCCAAGTAAGTCAAAATGTATACATAGAGGTCCTTTATGACTGGACTAAGTATAAATAAGCCAAAAATAATCAAATTTGACATTTTTCGATAGAAAAAATATTTTTTGAAAATTTTCGATTTTACAACTAGAATGTCATGACTACACAAATCATTGAAATTTTGATCCAAGTAAGTCTAAATGTATACATAGAGGTCCTTTATGACTGGAATAAGTATAAATAAGCTAAAAATGATTAAATTTGCCATTTTTCGATAGAAAAAACAATTTTTGAAAATTTCCGATTTTACTACTAGAATGTCATGACTATACAAATAATTGAAATTTTGATCCAAGTAAGTAAAAATGTATACATAGAGGTCCTTTATGACTGGACTAAGTATAAATAAGCCAAAAATGATCAAATTTGACATTTTTCGATAGAAAAAACATTTTTTGAAAATTTTCGATTTTACAACTAGAATGTCATGACTATACAAATCATTGAAATTTTGATCCAGGTAAGTCAAAATGTATACATAGAGGTCCTTTATGACTGGACTAAGTATAAATAAGCCAAAAATAATCAAATTTGACATTTTTCGATAGAAAAAATATTTTTTGAAAATTTTCGATTTTACAACTAGAATGTCATGACTACACAAATCATTGAAATTTTGATCCAAGTAAGTCTAAATGTATACATAGAGGTCCTTTATGACTGGAATAAGTATAAATAAGCTAAAAATGATCAAATTTGCCATTTTTCGATGGAAAAAACAATTTTTGAAAATTTCCGATTTTACTACTAGAATGTCATGACTATACAAATAATTGAAATTTTGATCCAAGTAAGTAAAAATGTATACATAGAGGTCCTTTATGACTGGACTAAGTATATATAAGCCAAAAAAGATCAAACTTGACATTTTTCGATAGAAAAAACATTTTTTGAAAATTTTCGATTTTACAACAAGAATGTGATGATTATTCAAATCATTGAAATTTTGATCCAAGTAAGTCAAAATGTATACATAGAGGTCCTTTATGACTGGACTAAGTATAAATAAGCCAAAAATGATCAAATTTGACATTTTTCGATAGAAAAAACATTTTTTGAAAATTTTCGATTTTACAACTAGAATGTCATGACTATACAAATCATTGAAATTTTGATCCAGGTAAGTCTAAATGTATACATAGAGGATCTTTATGACTGGACTAAGCATAAATAAGCCAAAAATAATCAAATTTGACATTTTTCGATAGAAAAAATATTTTTTGAAAATTTTTGATTTTACAACTAGAATGTCATGACTATACAAATCATTGAAATTTTGATCCAAGTAAGTCAAAATGTATACATAGAGGTCCTTTATGACTGGACTAAGTATAAATAAGCCAAAAATAATCAAATTTGACATTTTTCGATAGAAAAAATATTTTTTGAAAATTTTCGATTTTACAACTAGAATGTCATGACTATACAAATCATTGAAATTTTGATCCAAGTAAGTCTAAATGTATACAAAGAGGTCCTTTATGACTGGAATAAGTATAAATAAGCTAAAAATGATCAAATTTGCCATTTTTCGATGGAAAAAACAATTTTTGAAAATTTCCGATTTTACTACTAGAATGTCATGACTATACAAATAATTGAAATTTTGATCCAAGTAAGTAAAAATGTATACATAGAGGTCCTTTATGACTGGACTAAGTATATATAAGCCAAAAATAATCAAATTTGACATTTTTCGATAGAAAAAATATTTTTTGAAAATTTTCGATTTTACAACTAGAATGTCATGACTATACAAATCATTGAAATTTTGATCCAAGTAAGTCAAAATGTATACATAGAGGTTCTTTCTGACTGGACTAAGTATAATAAAGCCAAAAAAGATCAAATTTGACATTTTTCGATAGAAAAAACATTTTTTGAAAATTTTCGATTTTACAACTAGAATGTCATGACTATACAAATCATTGAAATTTTGATCCAGGTAAGTCAAGATGTATACATAGAGGTCCTTTATGACTGGACTAAGTATAAATAAGCCAAAAATAATCAAATTTGACATTTTTCGATAGAAAAAATATTTTTTGAAAATTTTCGATTTTACAACTAGAATGTCATGACTATACAAATCATTGAAATTTTGATCCAAGTAAGTCTAAATGAATACATAGAGGTCCTTTATGACTGGAATAAGTATAAATAAGCTAAAAATGATCAAATTTGCCATTTTTCGATGGAAAAAACAATTTTTGAAAATTTCCGATTTTACTACTAGAATGTCATGACTATACAAATAATTGAAATTTTGATCTAAGTAAGTTAAAATGTATACATAGAGGTCCTTTATGACTGGACTAAGTATATATATGCCAAAAATAATCAAATTTGACATTTTTCGATAGAAAAAATATTTTTTGAAAATTTTCGATTTTACAACTAGAATGTCATGACTATACAAATCATTGAAATTTTGATCCAGGTAAATATAAATGTATACATAGAGGTCCTTTATGACTGAACTAAGTATAAATAAGCCAAAAATAATCAAATTTGACATTTTTCGATAGAAAAAATATTTTTTGAAAATTTTCGATTTTACAACTAGAATGTCATGACTATGCAAATCATTGAAATTTTGATCCAAGTAAGTATAAATGTATACATAGAGGTCCTTTATGACTGGAATAAGTATAAATAAGCTAAAAATGATCAAATTTGCCATTTTTCGATAGAAAAAACAATTTTTGAAAATTTCCGATTTTACTACTAGAATGTCATGACTATACAAATAATTGAAATTTTGATCCAAGTAAGTCTAAATGTATACATAGAGGTCCTTTATGACTGGAATAAGTATAAATAAGCTAAAAATAATCAAATTTGCCATTTTTCGATGGAAAAAACAATTTTTGAAAATTTCCGATTTTACTACTAGAATGTCATGACTATACAAATCATTGAAATTTTGATCCAAGTAAGTAAAAATGTATACATAGAGGTCCTTTATGACGGGACTAAGTATAAATAAGCCAAAAATAATCAAATTTGACATTTTTCGATAGAAAAAATATTTTTTGAAAATTTTCGATTTTACAACTAAAATGTCATGACTATACAAATCATTGAAATTTTGATCCAAGTAAGTCAAAATGTATACATAGAGGTTCTTTATGACTGGACTAAGTATAAATAAGCCAAAGAAAATCAAATTTGACATTTTTCGATAGAAAAAACATTTTTTGAAAATTTTCGATTTTACAACAAGAATGTGATGACTATACAAATCATTGAAATTTTGATCCAAGTAAGTATAAATGTATACATAGAGGTCCTTTATGACTGGAATAAGTATAAATAAGCTAAAAATGATCAAATTTGCCATTTTTCGATAGAAAAAACAATTTTTGAAAATTTCCGATTTTACTACTAGTATGTCATGACTATACAAATAATTGAAATTTTGATCCAAGTAAGTCTAAATGTATACATAGAGGTCCATTATGACTGGAATAAGTATAAATAAGCTAAAAATGATCAAATTTGCCATTTTTCGATGGAAAAAACAATTTTTGAAAATTTCCGATTTTACTACTAGAATGTCATGACTATACAAATAATTGAAATTTTGATCCAAGTAAGTAAAAATGTATACATAGAGGTCCTTTATGACTGGACCAAGTATATATAAGCCAAAAATAATCAAATTTGACATTTTTCGATAAAAAAAATATTTTTTGAAAATTTTCGATTTTACAACTAGAATGTCATGACTATACAAATCATTGAAATTTTGATCCAAGTAAGTCAAAATGTACACATAGAGGTTCTTTATGACTGGAATCTGTATAAATAAGCCAAAAAAGATCAAATTTGACATTTTTCGATAGAAAAAACATTTTTTGAAAATTTTCGATTTTTCAACAAGAATGTGATGATTATTCAAATCATTGAAATTTTGATCCAAGTAAATCCAAATGTATACATAGAGGTCCTTTCTGACTGGACTAAGTATAAATAAGCCAAATATGATCAAATTTGACATTTTTCGATAGAAAAAACATTTTTTGAAAATTTTCGATTTTACAACTAGAATGTCATGACTATACAAATCATTGAAATTTTGATCCAGGTAAGTCAAAATGTATACATAGAGGTCCTTTATGACTGGACTAAGTATAAATAAGCCAAAAATAATTAAATTTGACATTTGTCGATAGAAAAAATATTTTTTGAAAATTTTCGATTTTACAACTAGAATGTCATGACTATACAAATCATTGAAATTTTGATCCAAGTAAGTCAAAATGTATACATAGAGGTTCTTTATGACTGGACTAAGTATAAATAAGCCAAAAAAGATCAAATTTGACATTTTTCGATAGAAAAAACATTTTTTGAAAATTTTCGATTTTACAACAAGAATGTGATGACTATTCAAATCATTGAAATTTTGATCCAAGTAAGTCCAAATGTATACATAGAGGTCCTTTATGACTGGACTAAGTATAAATAAGCCAAAAATGATCAAATTTGACATTTTTCTATAGAAAAAACATTTTTTGAAAATTTTCGATTTTACAACTAGAATGTCATGACTATACAAATCATTGAAATTTTGATCCAGGTAAGTCAAGATGTATACATAGAGGTCCTTTATGACTGGACTAAGTATAAATAAGCCAAAAATAATCAAATTTGCCATTTTTCGATAGAAAAAACAATTTTTGAAAATTTCCGATTTTACTACTAGAATGTCATGACTATACAAATAATTGAAATTTTGATCCAAGTAAGTCTAAATGTATACATAGAGGTCCTTTATGACTGGAATAAGTATAAATAAGCTATAAATGATCAAATTTGCCATTTTTCGATGGAAAAAACAATTTTTGAAAATTTCCGATTTTACTACTAGAATGTCATGACTATACAAATCATTGAAATTTTGATCCAAGTAAGTAAAAATGTATACATAGAGGTCCTTTATGACTGGACTAAGTATAAATAAGCCAAAAATAATCAAATTTGACATTTTTCGATAGAAAAAATATTTTTTGAAAATTTTCGATTTTACAACTAGAATGTCATGACTATACAAATCATTGAAATTTTGATCCAAGTAAGTCAAAATGTATACATAGAGGTTCTTTATGACTGGACTAAGTATAAATAAGCCAAAAAAAATCAAATTTGACATTTTTCGATAGAAAAAACATTTTTTGAAAATTTTCGATTTTACAACAAGAATGTGATGACTATTCAAATCCTTGAAATTTTGATCCAGGTAAGTCCAAATGTATACATAGAGGTCCTTTATGACTGGAATAAGTATAAATAAGCCAAAAATGATCAAATTTGACATTTTTCGATAGAAAAAACATTTTTTGAAAATTTTCGATTTTACAACTAGAATGTCATGACTATACAAATCATTGAAATTTTGATCCAGGTAAGTCAAAATGTATACATAGAGGTCCTTTATGACTGGACTAAGTATAAATAAGCCAAAAATAATCAAATTTGACATTTTTCGATAGAAAAAAAATTTTTTGAAAATTTTTGATTTTACAACTAGAATGTCATGACTATACAAATCATTGAAATTTTGATTCAAGTAAGTCTAAATGTATACATAGAGATCCTTTATGACTGGAATAAGTATAAATAAGCTAAAAATGATCAAATTTGCCATTTTTCGATGGAAAAAACAATTTTTGAAAATTTCCGATTTTACTACTAGAATGTCATGACTATACAAATATTTGAAATTTTGATCCAAGTAAGTAAAAATGTATACATAGAGGTCCTTTATGACTGGACTAAGTATAAATAAGCCAAAAATGATCAAATTTGACATTTTTCGATAGAAAAAACATTTTTTGAAAATTTTCGATTTTACAACTAGAATGTCATGACTATACAAATCATTGAAATTTTGATCCAGGTAAGTCAAAATATATACATAGAGGTCCTTTATGACTTGACTAAGTATAAATCAGCCAAAAATAATCAAATTTGACATTTTTCGATAGAAAACATATTTTTTGAAAATTTTCGATTTTACAACTAGAATGTCATGACTATACAAATCATTGTAATTTTGATCCAAGTAAGTCCAAATGTATACATAGAGGTCCTTTATGACTGGACTAAGTATAAATAAGCCAAAAATGATCAAATTTGACATTTTTCGATAGAAAAAACATTTTTTGAAAATTTTCGATTTTACAACTAGAATGTCATGACTATACAAATCATTGAAATTTTGATCCAGGTAAGTCAAAATGTATACATAGAGGTTCTTTATGACTGGACTAAGTATAAATAAGCCAAAAATAATCAAATTTGACATTTTTCGATAGAAAAAATATTTTTTGAAAATTTTCGATTTTACAACTAGAATGTCATGACTATTCAAATCATTGAAATTTTGATCCAAGTAAGTCCAAATGTATACATAGAGGTCCTTTATGACTGGACTAAGTATAAATAAGCCAAAAATGATCAAATTTGACATTTTTCGACAGAAAAAACATTTTTTTAAAATTTTCGATTTTTCAACTAGAATGTCATGACTATACAAATCATTGAAATTTTGATCCAAGTAAGTAAAAATGTATACATATAGGTCCTTTATGACTGGACTAAGTATAAATAAGCCAAAAATGATCAAATTTGACATTTTTCGATAGAAAAAACATTTTTTGAAAATTTTCGATTTTACTACTAGAATGTCATGACTATACAAATAATTGAAATTTTGATCCAAGTAAGTAAAAATGTATACATAGAGGTCCTTTATGACTGGACTAAGTATAAATAAGCCAAAAATGATCAAATTTGACATTTTTCGATAGAAAAAACATTTTTTGAAAATTTTCGATTTTACAACTAGAATGTCATGACTATACAAATCATTGAAATTTTGATCCAGGTAAGTCAAAATATATACATAGAGGTCCTTTATGACTGGACTAAGTATAAATCAGCCAAAAATAATCAAATTTGACATTTTTCGATAGAAAACATATTTTTTGAAAATTTTCGATTTTACAACTAGAATGTCATGACTATACAAATCATTGAAATTTTGATCCAAGTAAGTCCAAATGTATACATAGAGGTCCTTTATGACTGGACTAAGTATAAATAAGCCAAAAATGATCAAATTTGACATTTTTCGATAGAAAAAACATTTTTTGAAAATTTTCGATTTTACAACTAGAATGTCATGACTATACAAATCATTGAAATTTTGATCCAGGTAAGTCAAAATGTATACATATAGGTCCTTTATGACTGGACTAAGTATAAATAAGCCAAAAATAATCAAATTTGACATTTTTCGATAGAAAAAAAATTTTTTTTTAATTTTTGATTTTACAACTAGAATGTCATGACTATACAAATCATTGAAATTTTGATCCAAGTAAGTCTAAATGTATACATAGAGGTCCTTTATGACTGGAATAAGTATAAATAAGCTAAAAATGATCAAATTTGCCATTTTTCGATGGAAAAAAACAATTTTTGAAAATTTCCGATTTTACTACTAGAATGTCATGACTATACAAATAATTGAAATTTTGATCCAAGTAAGTAAAAATGTATACATAGAGGTCCTTTATGACTGGACTAAGTATAAATAAGCCAAAAATGATCAAATTTGACATTTTTCGATAGAAAAAACATTTTTTGAAAATTTTCGATTTTACAACTAGAATGTCATGACTATACAAATCATTGAAATTTTGTTCCAGGTAAGTCAAAATATATACATAGAGGTCCTTTATGACTGGACTAAGTATAAATCAGCCAAAAATAATCAAATTTGACATTTTTCGATAGAAAACATATTTTTTGAAAATTTTCGATTTTACAACTAGAATGTCATGACTATACAAATCATTGAAATTTTGATCCAAGTAAGTCCAAATGTATACATAGAGGTCCTTTATGACTGGACTAAGTATAAATAAGCCAAAAATGATCAAATTTGACATTTTTCGATAGAAAAAACATTTTTTGAAAATTTTCGATTTTACAACTAGAATGTCATGACTATACAAATCATTGAAATTTTGATCCAGGAAAGTCAAAATGTATACATAGAGGTCCTTTATGACTGGACTAAGTATAAATAAGCCAAAAATGATCAAATTTGACATTTTTCGATAGAAAAAACATTTTTTGAAAATTTTCGATTTTACAACTAGAATGTCATGACAATACAAATTATTGGAATTTTGATCCAAGTAAGTCTAAATGTATACATAGAGGTCCTTTATGACTGGAATAAGTATAAATAAGCTAAAAATGATCAAATTTGCCATTTTTCGATGGAAAAAACAATTTTTGAAAATTTCCGATTTTACTACTAGAATGTCATGACTATACAAATAATTGAAATTTTGATCCAAGTAAGTTAAAATGTATACATAGAGGTCCTTTATGACTGGACTAAGTATATATAAGACAAAAATAATCAAATTTGACATTTTTCGATAGAAAAAATATTTTTTGAAAATTTTCGATTTTACAACTAGAATGTCATGACTATACAAATCATTGAAATTTTGATCCAAGTAAGTATAAATGTATACATAGAGGTCCTTTATGACTGGAATAAGTATAAATAAGCTAAAAATGATCAAATTTGCCATTTTTCGATAGAAAAAACAATTTTTGAAAATTTCCGATTTTACTACTAGAATGTCATGACTATACAAATAATTGAAATTTTGATCCAAGTAAGTCTAAATGTATACATAGAGGTCCTTTATGACTGGAATAAGTATAAATAAGCTAAAAATGATCAAATTTGCCATTTTTCGATGGAAAAAACAATTTTTGAAAATTTCCGATTTTACTACTAGAATGTCATGACTATACAAATCATTGAAATTTTGATCCAGGTAAGTCAAAATGTATACATAGAGGTCCTTTATGACTGGACTAAGTATAAATAAGCCAAAAATAATCAAATTTGACATTTTTCGATAGAAAAAAAATTTTTTGAAAATTTTTGATTTTACAACTAGAATGTCATGACTATACAAATCATTGAAATTTTGATCCAAGTAAGTCAAAATGTATACATAGAGGTTCTTTATGACTGGACTAAGTATAAAGAAGCCAAAAAAAATCAAATTTGACATTTTTCGATAGAAAAAACATTTTTTGAAAATTTTCGATTTTACAACAAGAATGTGATGACTATTCAAATCCTTGAAATTTTGATCCAGGTAAGTCCAAATGTATACATAGAGGTCCTTTATGACTGAAATAAGTATAAATAAGCCAAAAATGATCAAATTTGACATTTTTCGATAGAAAAAACATTTTTTGAAAATTTTCGATTTTACTACTAGAATGTCATGACTATACAAATCATTGAAATTTTGATCCAAGTAAGTCTAAATGTATACATAGAGGTCCTTTATGACTGGAATAAGTATAAATAAGCTAAAAATGATCAAATTTGCCATTTTTCGATGGAAAAAACAATTTTTGAAAATTTCCGATTTTACTACTAGAATGTCATGACTATACAAATATTTGAAATTTTGATCCAAGTAAGTAAAAATGTATACATAGAGGTCCTTTATGACTGGACTAAGTATAAATAAGCCAAAAATGATCAAATTTGGCATTTTTCGATAGAAAAAACATTTTTTGAAAATTTTCGATTTTACAACTAGAATGTCATGACTATACAAATCATTGAAATTTTGATCCAGGTAAGTCAAAATATATACATAGAGGTCCTTTATGACTTGACTAAGTATAAATCAGCCAAAAATAATCAAATTTGACATTTTTCGATAGAAAACATATTTTTTGAAAATTTTCGATTTTACAACTAGAATGTCATGACTATACAAATCATTGAAATTTTGATCCAAGTAAGTCCAAATGTATACATAGAGGTCCTTTATGACTGGACTAAGTATAAATAAGCCAAAAATGATCAAATTTGACATTTTTCGATAGAAAAAACATTTTTTGAAAATTTTCGATTTTACAACTAGAATGTCATGACTATACAAATCATTGAAATTTTGATCCAGGTAAGTCAAAATGTATACATAGAGGTTCTTTATGACTGGACTAAGTATAAATAAGCCAAAAATAATCAAATTTGATATTTTTCGATAGAAAAAATATTTTTTGAAAATTTTCGATTTTACAACTAGAATGTCATGACTATTCAAATCATTGAAATTTTGATCCAAGTAAGTCCAAATGTATACATAGAGGTCCTTTATGACTGGACTAAGTATAAATAAGCCAAAAATGATCAAATTTGACATTTTTCGACAGAAAAAACATTTTTTTAAAATTTTCGATTTTACAACTAGAATGTCATGACTATACAAACCATTGAAATTTTGATCCAAGTAAGTAAAAATGTATACATATAGGTCCTTTATGACTGGACTAAGTATAAATAAGTCAAAAATGATCAAATTTGACATTTTTCGATAGAAAAAACATTTTTTGAAAATTTTCGATTTTACTACTAGAATGTCATGACTATACAAATAATTGAAATTTTGATCCAAGTAAGTAAAAATGTATACATAGAGGTCCTTTATGACTGAACTTAGTATATATAAGCCAAAAATAATCAAATTTGACATTTTTCGATAGAAAAAACATTTTTTGAAAATTTTCGATTTTACAACTAGAATGTCATGACTATACAAATCATTGAAATTTTGTAAGTAGTAAAGTAAGTCCAAATGTATACATAGAGGTCCTTTATGACTGGACTAAGTATAAATAAGCCTAAAATGATCAAATTTGACATTTTTCGATAGAAAAAACATTTTTTGAAAATTTTCGATTTTACAACTAGAATGTCATGACTATACAAATCATTGAAATTTTGATCCAAGTAAGTCCAAATGTATACATAGAGGTCCTTTATGACTGGACTAAGTATAAATAAGTCAAAAATGATCAAATTTGACATTTTTCGATAGAAAAAACATTTTTTGAAAATTTTCGATTTTACAACTAGAATGTCATGACTATACAAATCATTGAAATTTTGATCCAAGTAAGTCTAAATGTATACATAGAGGTCCTTTATGACTGGAATAAGTATAAATAAGCTAATAATGATCAAATTTGCCATTTTCCGATAGAAAAAACAATTTTTGAAAATTTCCGATTTTACTACTAGAATGTCATGACTATACAAATAATTGAAATTTTGATCCAAGTAAGTAAAAATGTATACATAGAGGTCCTTTATGACTGGACTAAGTATATATAAGCCAAAAATAATCAAATTTTACATTTTTCGATAGAAAAAATATTTTTTGAAAATATTCGATTTTACAACTAGAATGTCATGACTATACAAATCATTGAAATTTTGATCCAAGTAAGTCAAAATGTATACATAGAGGTTCTTTATGACTGGACTAAGTATAAATAAGCCAAAAAAGATCAAATTTGACATTTTTCGATAGAAAAAACATTTTTTGAAAATTTTCGATTTTACTACTAGAATGTCATGACTATACAAATAATTGAAATTTTGATCCAAGTAAGTAAAAATGTATACATAGAGGTCCTTTATGACTGGACTAAGTATATATAAGCCAAAAATAATCAAATTTTACATTTTTCGATAGAAAAAATATTTTTTGAAAATATTCGATTTTACAACTAGAATGTCATGACCATACAAATCATTGAAATTTTGATCCAAGTAAGTCAAAATGTATACATAGAGGTTATTAATGACTGGACTAAGTATAAATAAGCCAAAAAAGATCAAATTTGACATTTTTCGATAGAAAAAACATTTTTTGAAAATTTTCGATTTTACAACAAGAATGTGATGACTATTCAAATCCTTGAAATTTTGATCCAGGTAAGTCCAAATGTATACATAGAGGTCCTTTATGACTGGAATAAGTATAAATAAGCCAAAAATGATCAAATTTGACATTTTTCGATAGAAAAAACATTTTTTGAAAATTTTCGATTTTACAACTAGAATGTCATGACTATACAAATCATTGAAATTTTGATCCAGGTAAGTCAAAATGTATACATAGAGGTCCTTTATGACTGGACTAAGTATAAATAAGCCAAAAATAATCAAATTTGACATTTTTCGATAGAAAAAAAATTTTTTTTAAATTTTTGATTTTACAACTAGAATGTCATGACTATACAAATCATTGAAATTTTGATCCAAGTAAGTCTAAATGTATACATAGAGGTCCTTTATGACTGGAATAAGTATAAATAAGCTAAAAATGATCAAATTTGCCATTTTTTGATGGAAAAAACAATTTTTGAAAATTTCCGATTTTACTACTAGAATGTCATGACTATACAAATAATTGAAATTTTGATCCAAGTAAGTAAAAATGTATACATAGAGGTCCTTTATGACTGGACTAAGAATAAATAAGCCAAAAATGATCAAATTTGACATTTTTCGATAGAAAAAACATTTTTTGAAAATTTTCGATTTTACAACTAGAATGTCATGACTATACAAATCATTGAAATTTTGATCCAGGTAAGTCAAAATATATACATAGAGGTCCTTTATGACTGGACTAAGTATAAATCAGCCAAAAATAATCAAATTTGACATTTTTCGATAGAAAACATATTTTTTGAAAATTTTCGATTTTACAACTAGAATGTCATGACTATACAAATCATTGAAATTTTGATCCAAGTAAGTCCAAATGTATACATAGAGGTCCTTTATGACTGGACTAAGTATAAATAAGCCAAAAATGATCAAATTTGACATTTTTCGATAGAAAAAACATTTTTTGAAAATTTTCGATTTTACAACTAGAATGTCATGACTATACAAATCATTGAAATTTTGATCCAGGTAAGTCAAAATGTATACATATAGGTCCTTTATGACTGGACTAAGTATAAATAAGCCAAAAATAATCAAATTTGACATTTTTCGATAGAAAAAAAATTTTTTTTAAATTTTTGATTTTACAACTAGAATGTCATGACTATACAAATCATTGAAATTTTGATCCAAGTAAGTCTAAATGTATACATAGAGGTCCTTTATGACTGGAATAAGTATAAATAAGCTAAAAATGATCAAATTTGCCATTTTTCGATGGAAAAAACAATTTTTGAAATTTTCCGATTTTACTACTAGAATGTCATGACTATACAAATAATTGAAATTTTGATCCAAGTAAGTAAAAATGTATACATAGAGGTCCTTTATGACTGAACTAAGTATAAATAAGCCAAAAATGATCAAATTTGACATTTTTCGATAGAAAAAACATTTTTTGAAAATTTTCGATTTTACAACTGGAATGTCATGACTATACAAATCATTGAAATTTTGATCCAGGTAAGTCAAAATATATACATAGAGGTCCTTTATGACTGGACTAAGTATAAATCAGCCAAAAATAATGAAATTTGACATTTTTCGATAGAAAACATATTTTTTGAAAATTTTCGATTTTACAACTAGAATGTCATGACTATACAAATCATTGAAATTTTGATCCAAGTAAGTCCAAATGTATACATAGAGGTCCTTTATGACTGGACTAAGTATAAATAAGCCAAAAATGATCAAATTTGACATTTTTCGATAGAAAAAACATTTTTTGAAAATTTTCGATTTTACAACTAGAATGTCATGACTATACAAATCATTGAAATTTTGATCCAGGTAAGTCAAAATGTATACATATAGGTCCTTTATGACTGGACTAAGTATAAATAAGCCAAAAATGATCAAATTTGACATTTTTCGATAGAAAAAACATTTTTTGAAAATTTTCGATTTTACTACTAGAATGTCATGACTATACAAATAATTGAAATTTTGATCCAAGTAAGTAAAAATGTATACATAGAGGTCCTTTATGACTGAACTTAGTATATATAAGCCAAAAATAATCAAATTTGACATTTTTCGATAGAAAAAACATTTTTTGAAAATTTTCGATTTTACAACTAGAATGTCATGACTATACAAATCATTGAAATTTTGTAAGTAGTAAAGTAAGTCCAAATGTATACATAGAGGTCCTTTATGACTGGACTAAGTATAAATAAGCCTAAAATGATCAAATTTGACATTTTTCGATAGAAAAAACATTTTTTGAAAATTTTCGATTTTACAACTAGAATGTCATGACTATACAAATCATTGAAATTTTGATCCAAGTAAGTCCAAATGTATACATAGAGGTCCTTTATGACTGGACTAAGTATAAATAAGTCAAAAATGATCAAATTTGACATTTTTCGATAGAAAAAACATTTTTTGAAAATTTTCGATTTTACAACTAGAATGTCATGACTATACAAATCATTGAAATTTTGATCCAAGTAAGTCTAAATGTATACATAGAGGTCCTTTATGACTGGAATAAGTATAAATAAGCTAATAATGATCAAATTTGCCATTTTCCGATAGAAAAACAATTTTTGAAAATTTCCGATTTTACTACTAGAATGTCATGACTATACAAATAATTGAAATTTTGATCCAAGTAAGTAAAAATGTATACATAGAGGTCCTTTATGACTGGACTAAGTATATATAAGCCAAAAATAATCAAATTTGACATTTTTCGAAAGAAAAAATATTTTTTGAAAATATTCGATTTTACAACTAGAATGTCATGACTATACAAATCATTGAAATTTTGATCCAAGTAAGTCAAAATGTATACATAGAGGTTCTTTATGACTGGACTAAGTATAAATAAGCCAAAAAAGATCAAATTTGACATTTTTCGATAGAAAAAACATTTTTTGAAAATTTTCGATTTTACTACTAGAATGTCATGACTATACAAATAATTGAAATTTTGATCCAAGTAAGTAAAAATGTATACATAGAGGTCCTTTATGACTGGACTAAGTATATATAAGCCAAAAATAATCAAATTTTACATTTTTCGATAGAAAAAATATTTTTTGAAAATATTCGATTTTACAACTAGAATGTCATGACCATACAAATCATTGAAATTTTGATCCAAGTAAGTCAAAATGTATACATAGAGGTTCTTAATGACTGGACTAAGTATAAATAAGCCAAAAAAGATCAAATTTGACATTTTTCGATAGAAAAAACATTTTTTGAAAATTTTCGATTTTACAACTAGAATGTCATGACTATACAAATCATTGAAATTTTGATCCAGGTAAGTCAAAATGTATACATAGAGGTCCTTTATGACTGGACTAAGTATAAATAAGCCAAAAATAATCAAATTTGACATTTTTCGATAGAAAAAAAATTTTTTTTAAATTTTTGATTTTACAACTAGAATGTCATGACTATACAAATCATTGAAATTTTGATCCAAGTAAGTCTAAATGTATACATAGAGGTCCTTTATGACTGGAATAAGTATAAATAAGCTAAAAATGATCAAATTTGCCATTTTTTGATGGAAAAAAACAATTTTTGAAAATTTCCGATTTTACTACTAGAATGTCATGACTATACAAATAATTGAAATTTTGATCCAAGTAAGTAAAAATGTATACATAGAGGTCCTTTATGACTGGACTAAGTATAAATAAGCCAAAAATGATCAAATTTGACATTTTTCGATAGAAAAAACATTTTTTGAAAATTTTCGATTTTACAACTAGAATGTCATGACTATACAAATCATTGAAATTTTGATCCAGGTAAGTCAAAATATATACATAGAGGTCCTTTATGACTGGACTAAGTATAAATCAGCCAAAAATAATCAAATTTGACATTTTTCGATAGAAAACATATTTTTTGAAAATTTTCGATTTTACAACTAGAATGTCATGACTATACAAATCATTGAAATTTTGATCCAAGTAAGTCCAAATGTATACATAGAGGTCCTTTATGACTGGACTAAGTATAAATAAGCCAAAAATGATCAAATTTGACATTTTTCGATAGAAAAAACATTTTTTGAAAATTTTCGATTTTACAACTAGAATGTCATGACTATACAAATCATTGAAATTTTGATCCAGGTAAGTCAAAATGTATACATATAGGTCCTTTATGACTGGACTAAGTATAAATAAGCCAAAAATAATCAAATTTGACATTTTTCGATAGAAAAAAAATTTTTTTTAAATTTTTGATTTTACAACTAGAATGTCATGACTATACAAATCATTGAAATTTTGATCCAAGTAAGTCTAAATGTATACATAGAGGTCCTTTATGACTGGAATAAGTATAAATAAGCTAAAAATGATCAAATTTGCCATTTTTCGATGGAAAAAACAATTTTTGAAATTTTCCGATTTTACTACTAGAATGTCATGACTATACAAATAATTGAAATTTTGATCCAAGTAAGTAAAAATGTATACATAGAGGTCCTTTATGACTGGACTAAGTATAAATAAGCCAAAAATGATCAAATTTGACATTTTTCGATAGAAAAAACATTTTTTGAAAATTTTCGATTTTACAACTAGAATGTCATGACTATACAAATCATTGAAATTTTGATCCAGGTAAGTCAAAATATATACATAGAGGTCCTTTATGACTGGACTAAGTATAAATCAGCCAAAAATAATGAAATTTGACATTTTTCGATAGAAAACATATTTTTTGAAAATTTTCGATTTTACAACTAGAATGTCATGACTATACAAATCATTGAAATTTTGATCCAAGTAAGTTCAAATGTATACATAGAGGTCCTTTATGACTGGACTAAGTATAAATAAGCCAAAAATGATCAAATTTGACATTTTTCGATAGAAAAAACATTTTTTGAAAATTTTCGATTTTACAACTAGAATGTCATGACTATACAAATCATTGAAATTTTGATCCAGGTAAGTCAAAATGTATACATATAGGTCCTTTATGACTGGACTAAGTATAAATAAGCCAAAAATAATCAAATTTGACATTTTTCGATAGAAAAAAAATTTTTTTTAAATTTTTGATTTTACAACTAGAATGTCATGACTATAC
The DNA here is from genome assembly GCF_905475395.1 of Chrysoperla carnea. Classification (NCBI taxonomy): domain Eukaryota; kingdom Metazoa; phylum Arthropoda; class Insecta; order Neuroptera; family Chrysopidae; genus Chrysoperla; species Chrysoperla carnea. The sequence continues at coordinate 100,536,349 of NC_058338.1, forward strand.
AAATCATTGAAATTTTGATCCAAGTAAGTCTAAATGTATACATAGAGGTCCTTTATGACTGGAATAAGTATAAATAAGCTAAAAATGATCAAATTTGCCATTTTTCGATGGAAAAAACAATTTTTGAAATTTTCCGATTTTACTACTAGAATGTCATGACTATACAAATAATTGAAATTTTGATCCAAGTAAGTAAAAATGTATACATAGAGGTCCTTTATGACTGGACTAAGTATAAATAAGCCAAAAATGATCAAATTTGACATTTTTCGATAGAAAAAACATTTTTTGAAAATTTTCGATTTTACAACTAGAATGTCATGACTATACAAATCATTGAAATTTTGATCCAGGTAAGTCAAAATATATACATAGAGGTCCTTTATGACTGGACTAAGTATAAATCAGCCAAAAAAAATCAAATTTGACATTTTTCGATAGAAAACATATTTTTTGAAAATTTTCGATTTTACAACTAGAATGTCATGACTATACAAATCATTGAAATTTTGATCCAAGTAAGTCCAAATGTATACATAGAGGTCCTTTATGACTGGACTAAGTATAAATAAGCCAAAAATGATCAAATTTGACATTTTTCGATAGAAAAAACATTTTTTGAAAATTTTCGATTTTACAACTAGAATGTCATGACTATACAAATCATTGAAATTTTGATCCAGGTAAGTCAAAATGTATACATAGAGGTCCTTTATGACTGGACTAAGTATAAATAAGCCAAAAATGATCAAATTTGACATTTTTCGATAGAAAAAAACATTTTTTGAAAATTTTCGATTTTACAACTAGAATGTCATGACAATACAAATTATTGAAATTTTGATCCAAGTAAGTCTAAATGTATACATAGAGGTCCTTTATGACTGGAATAAGTATAAATAAGCTAAAAATGATCAAATTTGCCATTTTTCGATGGAAAAAACAATTTTTGAAAATTTCCGATTTTACTACTAGAATGTCATGACTATACAAATAATTGAAATTTTGATCCAAGTAAGTCAAAATGTATACATAGAGGTCCTTTATGACTGAACTAAGCATAAATAAGCCAAAAATATTTGACATTTTTCGATAGAAAAAATATTTTTAGAAAATTTTCGATTTTACAACTAGAATGTCATGACTATACAAATCATTGAAATTTTGATCCAAGTAAGTCAAAATGTATACATAGAGGTCCTTTATGACTGGACTAAGTATATATAAGCCAAAAATAATCAAATTTGACATTTTTCGATAGAAAAAATATTTTTTGAAAATTTTCGATTTTACAACTAGAATGTCATGACTATACAAATCATTGAAATTTTGATCCAAGTAAGTCAAAATGTATACATAGAGGTTCTTTATGACTGGACTAAGTATAAATAAGCCAAAAAAGATCAAATTTGACATTTTTCGATAGAAAAAACATTTTTTGAAAATTTTCGATTTTACAACAAGAATTGGATGACTATTCAAATCATTGAAATTTTGATCCAAGTAAGTCCAAATGTATACATAGAGGTCCTTTATGACTGGAGTAAGTATAAATAAGCCAAAAAAGATCAAATTTGACATTTATCGATAGAAAAAACAATTTTTGAAAATTTTCGATTTTACAACTAGAATGTCATGACTATACAAATCATTGAAATTTTGATCCAGGTAAGTCAAAATGTATACATAGAGGTCCTTTATGACTGGACTAAGTATAAATAAGCCAAAAATAATCAAATTTGACATTTTTCGATAGAAAAAATGTTTTTTGAAATTTTCGATTTTACATCTAGAATGTCATGACTATACAAATCATTGAAATTTTGATCCAAGTAAGTCTAAATGTATACATAGAGGTCCTCTATGACTGGAATAAGTATAAAAAAGCTAAAAATGATCAAATTTGCCATTTTTCGATGGAAAAAACAATTTTTGAAAATTTCCGATTTTACTACCAGAATGTCATGACTATACAAATAATTGAAATTTTGATCCAAGAAAGTAAAAATGTATACATAGAGGTCCTTTATGACTGGACTAAGTATATATAAGCCAAAAATAATCAAATTTGACATTTTTCGATAGAAAAAATTTTTTTTGAAAATTTTCGATTTTACAACTAGAATGTCATGACTACACAAATCATTGAAATTTTGATCCAAGTAAGTCAAAATGTATACATAGAGGTACTTTTTGACTGGACTAAGTATAAATAAGCCAAAAAAGATCAAATTTGACATTTTTCGATAGAAAAAACATTTTTTGAAAATTTTCGATTTTACAACTAGAATGTCATGACTATACAAATCATTGAAATTTTGATCCAGGTAAGTCAAAATGTATACATAGAGGTCCTTTATGACTGGACTAAGTATAAATAAGCCAAAAATAATCAAATTTGACATTTTTCGATAGAAAAAAATTTTTTTAAAATTTCTGATTTTACAACTAGAATGTCATGACTATACAAATCATTGAAATTTTGATCCAAGTAAGTCTAAATGTATACATAGAGGTCCTTTATGACTGGAATAAGTATAAATAAGCTAAAAATGATCAAATTTGCCATTTTTCGAAGGAAAAAACAATTTTTGAAAATTTCCGATTTTACTACTAGAATGTAATGACTATACAAATAATTGAAATTTTGATCCAAGTAAGTAAAAATGTATACATAGAGGTCCTTTATGACTGGACTAAGTATAAATAAGCCAAAAATGATCAAATTTGACATTTTTCGATAGAAAAAACATTTTTTGAAAATTTTCGATTTTACAACTAGAATGTCATGACTATACAAATCATTGATATTTTGATCCAGGTAAGTCAAAATATATACATAGAGGTCCTTTATGACTGGACTAAGTATAAATCAGCCAAAAATAATCAAATTTGACATTTTTCGATAGAAAACATATTTTTTGAAAATTTTCGATTTTACAACTAGAATGTCATGACTATACAAATCATTGAAATTTTGATCCAAGTAAGTCCAAATGTATACATAGAGGTCCTTTATGACTGGACTAAGTATAAATAAGCCAAAAATGATCAAATTTGACATTTTTCGATAGAAAAAACATTTTTTGAAAATTTCCGATTTTACTACTAGAATGTCATGACTATACAAATAATTGAAATTTTGATCCAAGTGAGTAAAAATGTATACATAGAGGTCCTTTATGACTGGACTAAGTATAAATCAGCCAAAAATAATCAAATTTGACATTTTTCGATAGAAAACATATTTTTTGAAAATTTTCGATTTTACAACTAGAATGTCATGACTATACAAATCATTGAAATTTTGATCCAAGTAAGTCCAAATGTATACATAGAGGTCCTTTATGACTGAACTAAGCATAAATAAGCCAAAAATAATCAAATTTGACATTTTTCGATAGAAAAAATATTTTTTGAAAATTTTCGATTTTACAACTAGAATGTCATGACTATACAAATCATTGAAATTTTGATCCAAGTAAGTCAAAATGTATACATAGAGGTCCTTTATGACTGGACTAAGTATAAATAAGCCAAAAATGATCAAATTTGACATTTTTCGATAGAAAAAACATTTTTTGAAAATTTTCGATTTTACAACTAGAATGTCATGACAATACAAATTATTGAAATTTTGATCCAAGTAAGTCTAAATGTATACATAGAGGTTCTTTATGACTGGAATAAGTATAAATAAGCTAAAAATGATCAAATTTGCCATTTTTCGATGGAAAAAACAATTTTTGAAAATTTCCGATTTTACTACTAGAATGTCATGACTATACAAATAATTGAAATTTTGATCCAAGTAAGTCGAAATGTATACATAGAGGTCCTTTATGACTGAACTAAGCATAAATAAGCCAAAAATAATCAAATTTGACATTTTTCGATAGAAAAAATATTTTTTGAAAATTTTCGATTTTACAACTAGAATGTCATGGCTATACAAATCATTGAAATTTTGATCCAAGTAAGTCAAAATGTATACATAGAGGTCCTTTATGACTGGACTAAGTATATATAAGCCAAAAATAATCAAATTTGACATTTTTCGATAGAAAAAATATTTTTTGAAAATTTTCGATTTTACAACTAGAATGTCATGAGTATACAAATCATTGAAATTTTGATCCAAGTAAGTCAAAATGTATACATAGAGGTTCTTTATGACTGGACTAAGTATAAATAAGCCAAAAAAGATCAAATTTGACATTTTTCGATAGAAAAAACATTTTTTGAAAATTTTCGATTTTACAACAAGAATTGGATGACTATTCAAATCATTGAAATTTTGATCCAAGTAAGTCCAAATGTATACATAGAGGTCCTTTATGACTGGAGTAAGTATAAATAAGCCAAAAATGATCAAATTTGACATTTTTCGATAGAAAAAACATTTTGGAAAATTTTCGATTTTACAACTAGAATGTCATGACTATATAAATCATTGAAATTTTGATCCAGGTAAGTCAAAATGTATACATAGAGGTCCTTTATGACTGGACTAAGTATAAATAAGCCAAAAATAATCAAATTTGACATTTTTCGATAGAAAAAATATTTTTTGAAATTTTCGATTTTACATCTAGAATGTCATGACTATACAAATCATTGAAATTTTGATCCAAGTAAGTCTAAATGTATACATAGAGGTCCTCTATGACTGGAATAAGTATAAATAAGCTAAAAATGATAAAATTTGCCATTTTTCGATGGAAACAACAATTTTTGAAAATTTCCGATTTTACTACCAGAATGTCATGACTATACAAATAATTGAAATTTTGATCCAAGTAAGTAAAAATGTATACATAGAGGTCCTTTATGACTGGACTAAGTATATATAAGCCAAAAATAATCAAATTTGACATTTTTCGATAGAAAAAATATTTTTTGAAAATTTTCGATTTTACAACTAGAATGTCATGACTATACAAATCATTGAAATTTTGATCCAAGTAAGTCAAAATGTATACATAGAGGTTCTTTATGACTGGACTAAGTATAAATAAGCCAAAAAAGATCAAATTTGACATTTTTCGATAGAAAAAACATTTTTTGAAAATTTTCGATTTTACTACTAGAATGTCATGACTATACAAATAATTGAAATTTTGATCCAAGTAAGTAAAAATGTATACATATAGGTCCTTTATGACTGGACTAAGTATATATAAGCCAAAAATAATCAAATTTGACATTTTTTCGATAGAAAAAATATATTTTGAAAATTTTCGATTTTACAACTAGAATGTCATGACTATACAAATCATTGAAATTTTGATCCAAGTAAGTCAAAATGTATACATAGAGGTCCTTTATGACTGGACTAAGTATATATAAGCCAAAAATAATCAAATTTGACATTTTTCGATAGAAAAAATATTTTTTGAAAATTTTCGATTTTACTACTAGAATGTCATGACTATACAAATAATTGAAATTTTGATCCAAGTAAGTAAAAATGTATACATAGAGGTCCTTTATGACTGGACTAAGTATATATAAGCCAAAAATAATCAAATTTGACATTTTTTCGATAGAAAAAATATATTTTGAAATTTTTCGATTTTACAACTAGAATGTCATGACTATACAAATCATTGAAATTTTGATTCAAGTAAGTCAAAATGTATACATAGAGGTTCTTTATGACTGGACTAAGTATAAATAAGCCAAAAAAGATCAAATTTGACATTTTTCGATAGAAAAAACATTTTTTGAAAATTTTCGATTTTACAACAAGAATGTGATGACTATTCAAATCATTGAAATTTTGATCCAAGTAAGTCCAATTGTATACATAGAGGTCCTTTATGACTGAACTAAGTATAAATAAGCCAAAAATAATCAAATTTGACATTTTTCGAAAGAAAAAATATTTTTTGAAAATTTTCGATTTTACAACTAGAATGTCATGACTATACAAATCATTGAAATTTTGATCCAAGTAAGTCTAAATGTATACATAGAGGTCCTTTATGACTGGAATAAGTATAAATAAGCTAAAAATGATCAAATTTGCCATTTTTCGATAGAAAAAACAATTTTTTAAAATTCCCGATTTTACTACTAGAATGTCATGACTATACAAATTATTGAAATTTTGATCCAAGTAAGTCAAAATGTATACATAGAGGTCCTTTATGACTGGACTAAGTATATATAAGCCAAAAATATTCAAATTTGACATTTTTCGATAGAAAAAATATTTTTTGAAAATTTTCGATTTTACAACTAGAATGTCATGACTATACAAATCATTGAAATTTTGATCCAGGTAAGTCAAAATGTATACATAGAGGTCCTTTATGACTGAACTAAGTATACATAAGCCAAAAATAATCAAATTTGACATTTTTCGATAGAAAAAATATTTTTTGAAAATTTTCGATTTTACAACTAGAATGTGATGACTATTCAAATCATTGAAATTTTGATCCAAGTAAGTCCAAATGTATACATAGAGGTCCTTTATGACTGGACTAAGTATAAATAAGCCAAAAATGATCAAATTTGACATTTTTCGATAGAAAAAACATTTTTTGAAAATTTCCGATTTTACTACTAGAATGTCATGACTATACAAATAATTGAAATTTTGATCCAAGTAAGTAAAAATGTATACATAGAGGTCCTTTATGACTGGACTAAGTATATATAAGCCAAAAATAATCAAATTTGACATTTTTCGATAGAAAAAATATTTTTTGAAAATTTTCGATTTTACAATTAGAATGCCATGACTATACAAATCATTGAAATTTTGATCCAAGTAAGTCAAAATGTATACATAGAGGTTCTTTATGACTGGACTAAGTATATATAAGCCAAAAATAATCAAATTTGACATTTTTCGATAGAAAAAATATTTTTTGAAAATTTTCGATTTTACAACTAGAATGTCATGACTATACAAATCATTGAAATTTTGATCCAAGTAAGTCAAAATATATACAAAGAGGTTCTTTATGACTGGACTAAGTATAAATAAGCCAAAAAAGATCAAATTTGACATTTTTCGATAGAAAAAACATTTTTTGAAAATTTTCGATTTTACAACAAGAATGTGATGACTATTCAAATCATTGAAATTTTGATCCAAGTAAGTCCAAATGTATACATAGAGGTCCTTTATGAATGGACTAAGTATAAATAAGCCAAAAATGATCAAATTTGACATTTTTCGATAGAAAAAACATTTTTTGAAAATTTTCGATTTTACAACTAGAATGTCATGACTATACAAATCATTGAAATTTTGATCCAGGTAAGTCAAAATGTATACAAAGGGGTCCTTTATGACTGAACTAAGTATAAATAAGCCAAAAATAATCAAATTTGACATTTTTCGATAGAAAAAATATTTTTTGAAAATTTTCGATTTTACAACTAGAATGTGATGACTATTCAAATCATTGAAATTTTGATCCAAGTAAGTCCAAATGTAAACATAGAGGTCCTTTATGACTGGACTAAGTATAAATAAGCCAAAAATGATCAAATTTGACATTTTTCGATAGAAAAAACATTTTTTGAAAATTTTCGATTTTACAACTAGAATGTCATGACTATACAAATCATTGAAATTTTGATCCAGGTAAGTCAAAATGTATACATAGAGGTCCTTTATGACTGAACTAAGTATAAATAAGCCAAAAATAATCAAATTTGACATTTTTCGAAAGAAAAAATATTTTTTGAAAATTTTCGATTTTACAACTAGAATGTCATGACTACACAAATCATTGAAATTTTGATCCAAGTAAGTCTAAATGTATACATAGAGGTCCTTTATGACTGGAATAAGTATAAATAAGCTAAAAATGATCAAATTTGCCATTTTTCGATAGAAAAAACAATTTTTGAAAATTCCCGATTTTACTACTAGAATGTCATGACTATACAAATAATTGAAATTTTGATCCAAGTAAGTAAAAATGTATACATAGAGGTCCTTTATGACTGGACTAAGTATAAATAAGCCAAAAATTATCAAATTTGACATTTTTCGAAAGAAAGAATATTTTTTGAAAATTTTCGATTTTACAACTAGAATGTCATGACTATACAAATCATTGAAATTTTGATCCAGGTAAGTCAAAATGTATACATAGAGGTCCTTTATGACTGAACTAAGTATAAATAAGCCAAAAATAATCAAATTTGACATTTTTCGATAGAAAAAATATTTTTTGAAAATTTTCGATTTTACAACTAGAATGTCATGACTATACAAATTATTGAAATTTTGATCCAAGTAAGTCAAAATGTATACATAGAGGTCCTTTATGACTGGACTAAGTATATATAAGCCAAAAATATTCAAATTTGACATTTTTCGATAGAAAAAATATTTTTTGAAAATTTTCGATTTTACAACTAGAATGTCATGACTATACAAATCATTGAAATTTTGATCCAAGTAAGTCAAAATGTATACAAAGAGGTTCTTTATGACTGGACTAAGTATAAATAAGCCAAAAAGATCAAATTTGACATTTTTCGATAGAAAAAACATTTTTTGAAAATTTTCGATTTTACAACAAGAATGTGATGACTATTCAAATCATTGAAATTTTGATCCGAGTAAGTCCAAATGTATACATAGAGGTCCTTTATGACTGGACTAAGTATAAATAAGCCAGAAATGATCAAATTTGACATTTTTCGATAGAAAAAACATTTTTTGAAAATTTTCGATTTTACAACTAGAATGTCATGACTATACAAATCATTGAAATTTTGATCCAGGTAAGTCAAAATGTATACACAGAGGTCCTTTATGACTGGAATAAGTATAAATAAGCAAAACATGATCAAATTTGCCATTTTTCGATAGAAAAAACAATTTTTGAAAATTCCCGATTTTACAACTAGAATGTCATGACTATACAAATTATTGAAATTTTGATCCACGTAAGTCAAAATGTATACATAGAGGTCCTTTATGACTGGACTAAGTATATATAAGCCAAAAATATTCAAATTTGACATTTTTCGATAGAAAAAATATTTTTTGAAAATTTTCGATTTTACAACTAGAATGTCATGACTATACAAATCATTGAAATTTTGATCCAAGTAAGTCAAAATGTATACATAGAGGTTCTTTATGACTGGACTAAGTATAAATAAGCCAAAAAAGATCAAATTTGACATTTTTCGATAGAAAAAACATTTTTTGAAAATTTTCGATTTTACAACAAGAATGTGATGATTATTCAAATCATTGAAATTTTGATCCAAGTAAGTCCAAATGTATACATAGAGGTCCTTTATGACTGGACTAAGTATAAATAAGCCAAAAATGATCAAATTTGACATTTTTCGATAGAAAAAACATTTTTTGAAAATTTTCGATTTTACAACAAGAATGTCATGACTATACAAATCATTGAAATTTTGATCCAGGTAAGTCAAAATGTATACATAGAGGTCCTTTTTGACTGGACTAAGTATAAATAAGCGAAAAATAATCAAATTTGACATTTTTCGATAGAAAAAATATTTTTTGAAAATTTTCGATTTTACAACTAGAATGTCATGACTATACAAATCATTGAAATTTTGATCCAAGTAAGTCTAAATGTATACATAGAGGTCCTTTATGACTGGAATAAGTATAAATAAGCAAAACATGATCAAATCTGCCATTTTTCGATGGAAAAAACAATTTTTGAAAATTTCCGATTTTACTACTAGAATGTCATGACTATACAAATAATTGAAATTTTGATCCAAGTAAGTAAAAATGTATACATAGAGGTTCTTTATGACTGGACTAAGTATAAATAAGCCAAAAAAGATCAAATTTGACATTTTTCGATAGAAAAAACATTTTTTGAAAATTTTCGATTTTATAACAAGAATGTGATGACTATTCAAATCATTGAAATTTTGATCCAAGTAAGTCCAAATGTATACATAGAGGTCCTTTATGACTGGACTAAGTATAAATAAGCCAAAAATGATCAAATTTGACATTTTTCGATAGAAAAAAACATTTTTTGAAAATTTCCGATTTTACAACTAGAATGTCATGACTATACAAATCATTGAAATTTTGATCCAGGTAAGTCAAAATGTATACATAGAGGTCCTTTATGACTGGACTAAGTATAAATAAGCCAAAAATGATCAAATTTGACATTTTTCGATAGAAAAAACATTTTTTGAAAATTTTCGATTTTACAACTAGAATGTCATGACTATACAAATCATTGAAATTTTGATCCAGGTAAGTCAAAATGTATACATAGAGGTCCTTTATGACTGGACTAAGTATATATAAGCCAAAAATATTCAAATTTGACATTTTGTATACATAGAGGTCCTGTATGACTGAACTAAGTATAAATAAGCCAAAAATAATCAAATTTGACATTTTTCGAAAGAAAGAATATTTTTTGAAAATTTTCGATTTTACAACTAGAATGTCATGACTATACAAATCATTGAAATTTTGATCCAAGTAAGTCCATATGTATACATAGAGGTCCTTTATGACTGGAATAAGTATAAATAAGCTAAAAATGATCAAATTTGCCATTTTTCGATAGAAAAAACAATTTTTGAAAATTCCCGATTTTACTACTAGAATGTCATGACTATACAAATAATTGAAATTTTGATCCAAGTAAGTAAAAATGTATACATAGAGGTCCTTTATGACTGGACTAAGTATAAATAAGCCAAAAATGATCAAATTTGACATTTTTCGATAGAAAAAACATTTTTTGAAAATTTTCGATTTTACAACTAGAATGTCATGACTATACAAATCATTGAAATTTTGATCCAGGTAAGTCAAAATGTATACATAGAGGTCCTTTATGACTGAACTAAGTATAAATATGCCAAAAATAATCAAATTTGACATTTTTCGATAGAAAAAATATTTTTTGAAAATTTTCGATTTTACAACTAGAATGTCATGACTATACAAATAATTGAAATTTTGATCCAAGTAAGTCTAAATGTATACATAGAGGTCCTCTATGACTGGAATAAGTATAAATAAGCTAAAAATGATCAAATCTGCCATTTTTCGATGGAAAAAACAATTTTTGAAAATTTCCGATTTTACTACTAGAATGTCATGACTATACAAATAATTGAAATTTTGATCCAAGTAAGTAAAAATGTATACATAGAGGTTCTTTATGACTGGACTAAGTATAAATAAGCCAAAAAAGATCAAATTTGACATTTTTCGATAGAAAAAACATTTTTTGAAAATTTTCGATTTTACAACAAGAATGTGATGACTATTCAAATCATTGAAATTTTGATCCAAGTAAGTCCAAATGTATACATAGAGGCCCTTTATGACTGGACTAAGTATAAATAAGCTTAAAATGATCAAATTTGCCATTTTTCGATAGAAAAAACAATTTTTGAAAATTCCCGATTTTACAACTAGAATGTCATGACTATACAAATTATTGAAATTTTGATCCAAGTAAGTCAAAATGTATACATAGAGGTCCTTTATTACTGGACTAAGTATATATAAGCCAAAAATATTCAAATTTGACATTTTTCGATAGAAAAAATATTTTTTGAAAATTTTCGATTTTACAACTAGAATGTCATGACTATACAAATCATTGAAATTTTGATCCAAGTAAGTCAAAATGTATACATAGAGGTTCTTTATGACTGGACTAAGTATAAATAAGCCAAAAAAGATCAAATTTGACATTTTTCGATAGAAAAAACATTTTTTGAAAATTTTCGATTTTACAACAAGAATGTGATGACTATTCAAATCATTGAAATTTTGATCCAAGTAAGTCCAAATGTATACATAGAGGTCCTTTATGACTGGACTAAGTATAAATAAGCCAAAAATGATCAAATTTGACATTTTTCGATAGAAAAAACATTTTTTGAAAATTTTCGATTTTACAACTAGAATGTCATGACTATACAAATCATTGAAATTTTGATCCAGGTAAGTCAAAATGTATACATAGAGGTCCTTTATGACTGAACTAAGTATAAATAAGCCAAAAATAATCAAATTTGACATTTTTCGGTAGAAAAAATATTTTTTGAAAATTTTCGATTTTACAACTAGAATGTCATGACTATACAAATCATTGAAATTTTGATCCAGGTAAGTCAAAATGTATACATAGAGGTCCTTTATGACTGAACTAAGTATAAATAAGCCAAAAATAATCAAATTTGACATTTTTCGAAAGAAAGAATATTTTTTGAAAATTTTCGATTTTACAACTAGAATGTCATGACTATACAAATCATTGAAATTTTGATCCAAGTAAGTCTAAATGTATACATAGAGGTCCTTTATGACTGGAGTAAGTATAAATAAGCTAAAAATGATCAAATTTGCCATTTTTCGATAGAAAAAACAATTTTTGAAAATTCCCGATTTTACTACTAGAATGTCATGACTATACAAATAATTGAAATTTTGATCTAAGTAAGTAAAAATGTATACATAGAGGGCCTTTATGACTGGACTAAGTATAAATAAGCCAAAAATGATCAAATTTGACATTTTTCGATAGAAAAAACATTTTTTGAAAATTTTCGATTTTACAACAAGAATGTGATGACTATTCAAATCATTGAAATTTTGATCCAAGTAAGTCCAAATGTATACATAGAGGTCCTTTATGACTGGACTAAGTATATATAAGCCAAAAATATTCAAATTTGACATTTTTCGATAGAAAAAATATTTTTTGAAAATTTTCGATTTTACAACTAGAATGTCATGACTATACAAATTATTGAAATTTTGATCCAAGTAAGTCAAAATGTATACATAGAGGTCCTTTATGACTGGACTAAGTATATATAAGCCAAAAATATTCAAATTTGACATTTTTCGATAGAAAAAATATTTTTTGAAAATTTTCGATTTTACAACTAGAATGTCATGACCATACAAATCATTGAAATTTTGATCCAAGTAAGTCAAAATGTATACATAGATGTTCTTTATGACTGGACTAAGTATAAATAAGCCAAAAAAGATCAAATTTGACATTTTTCGATAGAAAAAACATTTTTTGAAAATTTTCGATTTTACAACAAGAATGTGATGACTATTCAAATCATTGAAATTTTGATCCAAGTAAGTCCAAATGTATACATAGAGGTCCTTTATGACTGGACTAAGTATAAATAAGCCAAAAATGATCAAATTTGACATTTTTCGATAGAAAAAACATTTTTTGAAAATTTTCGATTTTACAACTAGAATGTCATGACTATACAAATCATTGAAATTTTGATCCAGGTAAGTCAAAATGTATACATAGAGGTCCTTTATGACTGAACTAAGTATAAATAAGCCAAAAATAATCAAATTTGACATTTTTCGATAGAAAAAATATTTTTTGAAAATTTTCGATTTTACAACTAGAATGTCATGACTATACAAATCATTGAAATTTTGATCCAGGTAAGTCAAAATGTATACATAGAGGTCCTTAATGACTGAACTAAGTATAAATAAGCCAAAAATAATCAAATTTGACATTTTTCGAAAGAAAGAATATTTTTTGAAAATTTTCGATTTTACATCTAGAATGTCATGACTATACAAATCATTGAAATTTTGATCCAAGTAAGTCAAAATGTATACATAGAGGTTCTTTATGACTGGACTAAGTATAAATAAACCAAAAAAGAACAAATTTGACATTTTTCGATAGAAAAAACATTTTTTGAAAATTTTCGATTTTACAACAAGAATGTGATGATTATTCAAATCATTGAAATTTTGATCCAAGTAAGTCTAAATGTATACATAGAGGTCCTTTATGACTGAAATAAGTATAAATAAGCCAAAAATGATCAAATTTGACATTTTTCGATAGAAAAAACATTTTTTGAAAATTTTCGATTTTACAACTAGAATGTCATGACTATACAAATCATTGAAATTTTGATCTAAGTAAGTCAAAATGTATACATAGAGGTCCTTTATGACTGGACTAAGTATAAATAAGCCAAAAATAATCAAATTTGACATTTTTCGATAGAAAAAATATTTTTTGAAAATTTTCGATTTTACAACTAGAATGTCATGACTATACAAATCATTGAAATTTTGATCCAAGTAAGTCTAAATGTATACATAGAGGTCCTTTATGACTGGAATCAGTATAAATAAGCTAAAAATGATCAAATTTGCCATTTTTCGATAGAAAAAACAATTTTTGAAAATTTCCAATTTTACTACTAGAATGTCATGACTATACAAATCATTGAAATTTTGATCTAGGTAAGTCAAAATGTATACATAGAGGTCCTTTATGACTGGACTAAGTATAAATAAGCCAAAAATAATGAAATTTGACATTTTTCGGTAGAAAAAATATTTTTTGAAAATTTTCGATTTTACAACTAGAATGTCATGACTATACAAATCATTGAAATTTTGATCCAGGTAAGTCAAAATGTATACATAGAGGTCCTTTATGACTGAACTAAGCATAAATAAGCCAAAAATAATCAAATTTGACATTTTTCGAAAGAAAGAATATTTTTTGAAAATTTTCGATTTTACAACTAGAATGTCATGACTATACAAATCATTGAAATTTTGATCCAAGTAAGTCTAAATGTATACATAGAGGTCCTTTATGACTGGAATAAGTATAAATAAGCTAAAAATGATCAAATTTGCCATTTTTCGATAGAAAAAACAATTTTTGAAAATTCCCGATTTTACTACTAGAATGTCATGACTATACAAATAATTGAAATTTTGATCTAAGTAAGTAAAAATGTATACATAGAGGGCCTTTATGACTGGACTAAGTATAAATAAGCCAAAAATGATCAAATTTGACATTTTTCGATAGAAAAAACATTTTTTGAAAATTTTCGATTTTACAACAAGAATGTGATGACTATTCAAATCATTGAAATTTTGATCCAAGTAAGTCCAAATGTATACATAGAGGTCCTTTATGACTGGACTAAGTATATATAAGCCAAAAATATTCAAATTTGACATTTTTCGATAGAAAAAATATTTTTTGAAAATTTTCGATTTTACAACTAGAATGTCATGACTATACAAATTATTGAAATTTTGATCCAAGTAAGTCAAAATGTATACATAGAGGTCCTTTATGACTGGACTAAGTATATATAAGCCAAAAATATTCAAATTTGACATTTTTCGATAGAAAAAATATTTTTTGAAAATTTTCGATTTTACAACTAGAATGTCATGACCATACAAATCATTGAAATTTTGATCCAAGTAAGTCAAAATGTATACATAGATGTTCTTTATGACTGGACTAAGTATAAATAAGCCAAAAAAGATCAAATTTGACATTTTTCGATAGAAAAAACATTTTTTGAAAATTTTCGATTTTACAACAAGAATGTGATGACTATTCAAATCATTGAAATTTTGATCCAAGTAAGTCCAAATGTATACATAGAGGTCCTTTATGACTGGACTAAGTATAAATAAGCCAAAAATGATCAAATTTGACATTTTTCGATAGAAAAAACATTTTTTGAAAATTTTCGATTTTACAACTAGAATGTCATGACTATACAAATCATTGAAATTTTGATCCAGGTAAGTCAAAATGTATACATAGAGGTCCTTTATGACTGAACTAAGTATAAATAAGCCAAAAATAATCAAATTTGACATTTTTCGATAGAAAAAATATTTTTTGAAAATTTTCGATTTTACAACTAGAATGTGATGACTATTCAAATCATTGAAATTTTGATCCAAGTAAGTCCAAATGTATACATAGAGGTCCTTTATGACTGGACTAAGTATAAATAAGCCAAAAATGATCAAGTTTGACATTTTTCGATAGAAAAAACATTTTTTGAAAATTTTCGATTTTACAACTAGAATGTCATGACTATACAAATCATTGAAATTTTGATCCAGGTAAGTCAAAATGTATACATAGAGGTCCTTATTGACTGAACTAAGTATAAATAAGCCAAAAATAATCAAATTTGACATTTTTCGAAAGAAAGAATATTTTTTGAAAATTTTCGATTTTACATCTAGAATGTCATGACTATACAAATCATTGAAATTTTGATCCAAGTAAGTCAAAATGTATACATAGAGGTTCTTTATGACTGGACTAAGTATAAATAAACCAAAAAAGAACAAATTTGACGTTTTTCGATAGAAAAAACATTTTTTGAAAATTTTCGATTTTACAACAAGAATGTGATGATTATTCAAATCATTGAAATTTTGATCCAAGTAAGTCTAAATGTATACATAGAGGTCCTTTATGACTGGAATAAGTATAAATAAGCCAAAAATGATCAAATTTGACATTTTTCGATAGAAAAAACATTTTTTGAAAATTTTCGATTTTACAACTAGAATGTCATGACTATACAAATCATTGAAATTTTGATCTAGGTAAGTCAAAATGTATACATAGAGGTCCTTTATGACTGGACTAAGTATAAATAGGCCAAAAATAATCAAATTTGACATTTTTCGATAGAAAAAATATTTTTTGAAAATTTTCGATTTTACAACTAGAATGTCATGACTATACAAATCATTGAAATTTTGATCCAAGTAAGTCTAAATGTATACATAGAGGTCCTTTATGACTGGAATAAGTATAAATAAGCTAAAAATGATCAAATTTGCCATTTTTCGATAGAAAAAACAATTTTTGAAAATTTCCAATTTTACTACTAGAATGTCATGACTATACAAATAATTGAAATTTTGATCCAAGTAAGTAAAAATGTATACATAGAGGTCCTTTATGACTGGACTAAGTATAAATAAGCCAAAAATGATCAAATTTGACATTTTTCGATAGAAAAAACATTTTTTGAAAATTTTCGATTTTACAACAAGAATGTGATGACTATTCAAATCATTGAAATTTTGATCCAAGTAAGTCCAAATGTATACATAGAGGTCCTTTATGACTGGACTAAGTATAAATAAGCCAAATATGATCAAATTTGACATTTTTCGATAAAAAAAAAAATTTTTTTGAAAATTTTCGATTTTACAACTAGAATGTCATGACTATACAAATCATTGAAATTTTGATCCAGGTAAGTCAAAATGTATACATAGAGGTCCTTTATGACTGAATTAAGTATAAACAAGCCAAAAATAATCAAATTTCACATTTTTCGATAGAAAAAATATTTTTTGAAAATTTTCGATTTTACAACTAGAATGTCATAACTATACAAATCATTGAAATTTTGATCCAAGTAAGTCTAAATGTATACATAGAGGTCCTTTATGACTGGAATAAGTATAAATAAGCTAAAAATGATCAAATTTGACATTTTTCGATAGAAAAAACATTTTTTGACTATTTTCGATTTTACAACAAGAATGTGATGACTATTCAAATCATTGAAATTTTGATCCAAGTAAGTCCAATTGTATACATAGAGGTCCTTTATGACTGGACTAAGTATAAATTAGCCAAAAATGATCAAATTTGACATTTTTCGATAGAAAAAACATTTTTTGAAAATTTTCGATTTTACAACTAGAATGTCATGACTATACAAATCATTGAAATTTTGATCCAGGTAAGTCAAAATGTATACATAGAGGTCCTTTATGACTGGAATAAGTATAAATAAGCTAAAAATGATCAAATTTGCCATTTTTCGATAGAAAAAACAATTTTTGAAAATTTCCGATTTTACTACTAGAATGTCATGACTATACAAATAATTGAAATTTTGATCCAAGTAAGTAAAAATGTATACATAGAGGTCCTTTATGACTGGACTAAGTATAAATAAGCCAAAAATGATCAAATTTGACATTTTTCGATAGAAAAAACATTTTTTGAAAATTTTCGATTTTACAACTAGAAAGTCATGACTATACAAATCATTGAAATTTTGATCCAGGTAAGTCAAAATGTATACATAGAGGTCCTTTATGACTGGACTAAGTATAAATAAGCCAAAAATAATCAAATTTGACACTTTTCGATAGAAAAAACATTTTTTGAAAATTTTTGATTTTACAACAAGAATGTGATGACTATTCAAATCATTGAAATTTTGATCCAAGTAAGTCCAAATGTATACCTAGAGGTCCTTTATGACTGGGACTGGACTAAGTATAAATAAGCCAAAAATGATCAAATTTGACATTTTTCGATAGAAAAAACATTTTTTGAAAATTTTCGATTTTACAACTAGAATGTCATGACTATACAAATCATTGAAATTTTGATCCAGGTAAGTCAAAATGTATACATAGAGGTCCTTTATGACTGGACTAAGTATAAATAAGCCAAAAATAATCAAATTTGACATTTTTCGATAGAAAAAATATTTTTTGAAAATTTTCGATTTTACAACTAGAATGTCATGACTATACAAATCATTGAAATTTTGATCCAAGTAAGTCTAAATGTATACATAGAGGTCCTTTATGACTGGAATAAGTATAAATAAGCTAAAAATGATCAAATTTGCCATTTTTCGATAGAAAAAACAATTTTTGAAAATTTCCGATTTTACTACTAGAATGTCATGACTATACAAATAATTGAAATTTTGATCCAAGTAAGTAAAAATGTATACATAGAGGTCCTTTCTGACTGGTCTAAGTATATATAAGCCAAAAATAATCAAATTTGACATTTTTCGATAGAAAAAATATTTTTTGAAAATTTTCGATTTTACAACTAGAATGTCATGACTATACAAATCAATGAAATTTTGATCCAAGTAAGTCAAAATGTATACATAGAGGTTCTTAATGACTGGACTAAGTATAAATAAGCCAAAAAAGATCAAATTTGACATTTTTCGATAGAAAAAACATTTTTTGAAAATTTTCGATTTTACAACAAGAATGTGATGACTATTCAAATCATTGAAATTTTGATCCAAGTAAGTCCAAATGTATACATAAAGGTCCTTTATGACTGGACTAAGCATAAATAAGCCAAAAATGATCAAATTTGACATTTTTCGATAGAAAAAACCTTTTTTGAAAATTTTCGATTTTACAACTAGAATGTCATGACTATACAAATCATTGAAATTTTGATCCAGGTAAATCAAAATGTATACATAGAGGTCCTTTATGACTGGAATAAGTATAAATAAGCCAAAAATAATCAAATTTGACATTTTTCGATAGAAAAAATATTTTTTGAAAATTTTCGATTTTACAACTAGAATGTCATGACTATACAAATCATTGAAATTTTGATCCAAGTAAGTCTAAATGTATACATAGAGGTCCTTTATGACTGGAAAAAGTATAAATAAGCTAAAAATGATCAAATTTGCCATTTTTTGATAGAAAAAACAATTTTTGAAAATTTCCGATTTTACTACTAGAATGTCATGACTATACAAATAATTGAAATTTTGATCCAAGTAAGTAAAAATGTATACATAGAGGTCCTTTCTGACTGGACTAAGTATATATAAGCCAAAAATAATCAAATTTGACATTTTTCGATAGAAAAAATATTTTTTGAAAATTTTCGATTTTACAACTAGAATGTCATGACTATACAAATCATTGAAATTTTGATCCAAGTAAGTCAAAATGTATACATAGAGGTTCTTAATGACTGGACTAAGTATAAATAAGCCAAAAAAGATCAAATTTGACATTTTTCGATAGAAAAAACATTTATTGAAAATTTTCGATTTTACAACAAGAATGTGATGACTATTCAAATTATTGAAATTTTGATCCAAGTAAGTCCAAATGTATACATAGAGGTCCTTTATGACTGGACTAAGCATAAATAAGCCAAAAATGATCAAATTTGCCATTTTTCGATAGAAAAAACAATTTTTGAAAATTTCCGATTTTACTACTAGAATGTCATGACTATACAAATAATTGAAATTTTGATCCACGTAAGTAAAAATGTATACATAGAGGTCCTTTCTGACTGGACTAAGTATATATAAGCCAAAAATAATCAAATTTGACATTTTTCGATAGAAAAAATATTTTTTGAAAATTTTCGATTTTACAACTAGAATGTCATGACTATACAAATCATTGAAATTTTGATCCAAGTAAGTCAAAATGTATACATAGAGGTTCTTTATGACTGGACTAAGTATAAATAAGCCAAAAAAGATCAAATTTGACATTTTTCGATAGAAAAAACATTTTTTGAAAATTTTCGATTTTACAACAAGAATGTGATGACTATTCAAATCATTGAAATTTTGATCCAAGTAAGACCAAATGTATACATAGAGGTCCTTTATGACTGGACTAAGTATAAATAAGCCAAAAATGATCAAATTTGACATTTTTCGATAGAAAAAATATTTTTTGAAAATTTTCGATTTTACAACTAGAATGTCATGACTATACAAATCATTGAAATTTTGATCCAAGTAAGTCAAAATGTATACATAGAGGTTCTTTATGACTGGACTAAGTATAAATAAGCTAAAAATGATCAAATTTGCCATTTTTCGATAGAAAAAACAATTTTTGAAAATTTCCGATTTTACTACTAGAATGTCATGACTATACAAATAATTGAAATTTTGATCCAAGTAAGTAAAAATGTATACATAGAGGTCCTTTATGACTGGATTAAGTATATATAAGCCAAAAATAATCAAATTTGACATTTTTCGATAGAAAAAATATTTTTTGAAAATTTTCGATTTTACAACTAGAATGTCATGACTATACAAATCATTGAAATTTTGATCCAAGTAAGTCAAAATGTATACATAGAGGTTCTTTATGACTGGACTAAGTATAAATAAGCCAAAAAAGATCAAATTTGATATTTTTCGATAGAAAAAACAATTTTTCAAAAATTTTCGATTTTACAACAAGAATGTGATGACTATTCAAATCATTGAAATTTTGATCCAAGTAAGTCCAAATGTATACATAGAGGTCCTTTCTGCCTGGACTAAGTATTAATAAGCCAAAAATGATCAAATTTGACATTTTTCGATAGAAAAAACATTTTTTGAAAATTTTCGATTTTACAACTAGAATGTCATGACTATACAAATCATTGAAATTTTGATCCAGGTAAGTCAAAATGTATACATAGAGGTCCTTTATGACTGGACTAAGTATAAATAAGCCAAAAATAATCAAATTTGACATTTTTCGATAGAAAAAATATTTTTTGAAAATTTTCGATTTTACAACTAGAATGTCATGACTATACAAATCATTGAAATTTTGATCCAAGTAAGTCTAAATGTATACATAGAGGTCCTTTATGACTGGAATAAGTATAAATAAGCTAAAAATGATCAAATTTGCCATTTTTCGATGGAAAAAACAATTTTTGAAAATTTCCGATTTTACTACTAGAATGTCATGACTATACAAATAATTGAAATTTTGATCCAAGTAAGTAAAAATGTATACATAGAGGTCCTTTATGACTGGAATAAGTATAAATAAGCCAAAAATAATCAAATTTGACATTTTTCGATAGAAAAAATATTTTTTAAAAATTTTCGATTTTACAACTAGAATGTCATGACTATACAAATCATTGAAATTTTGATCCAAGTAAGTCAAAATGTATACATAGAGGATCTTTATGACTGGACTAAGTATAAATAAGCCAAAAAAGATCAAATTTGACATTTTTCGATAGAAAAAACATTTTTTGAAAATTTTCGATTTCACAACAAGAATGTGATGACTATTCAAATCATTGAAATTTTGATCCAAGTAAGTCCAAATGTATACATAGAGGTCCTTTATGACTGGACTAAGTATAAATAAGCCAAAAATGATCAAATTTGACATTTTTCGATAGAAAAAACATTTTTTGAAAATTTTCGATTTTACAACTAGAATGTCATGACTATACAAATCATTGAAATTTTGATCCAGGTAAGTCAAAATGTATACATAGAGGTCCTTTATGACTGGACTAAGTATAAATAAGCCAAAAATAATCAAATTTGACATTTTTCGATAGAAAAAATATTTTTTGAAAATTTTCGATTTTACAACTAGAATGTCATGACTATACAAATCATTGAAATTTTGATCCAAGCAAGTCCAAATGTATAAATAGAGGTTCTTTATGACTGGAATAAGTATAAATAAGCTAAAAATGATCAAATTTGACATTTTTCGATAGAAAAAACAATTTTTGAAAATTTCCGATTTTACTACTAGAATGTCATGACTATACAAATAATTGAAATTTTGATCCAAGTAAGTAAAAATGTATACATAGAGGCCCATTATGACTTGACTAAGTATATATAAGCCAAAAATAATCAAATTTGACATTTTTCGATAGAAAAAATATTTTTTGAAAATTTTCGATTTTACAACTAGAATGTCATGACTATACAAATCATTGAAATTTTGATCCAAGTAAGTCAAAATGAATACATAGAGGTTCTTTATGACTGGACTACGTATAAATAAGCCAAAAAAGATCAAATTTGACATTTTTCGATAGACAAAACATTTTTTGAAAATTTTCGATTTTACAACAAGAATGTGATGATTATTCAAATCATTGAAATTTTGATCCAAGTAAGTTTAAATGTATACATAGAGGTCCTTTATGACTGGACTAAGTATAAATAAGCCAAAAATGATCAAATTTGACATTTTTCGATAGAAAAAACATTTTTTGAAAATTTTCGATTTTACAACTAGAATGTCATGACTATACAAATCATTGAAATTTTGATCCAGGTAAGTCAAAATGTATACATAGAGGTCCTTTATGACTGGACTAAGTATAAATAAGCCAAAAATAATCAAATTTGACATTTTTCGATAGAAAAAATATTTTTTGAAAATTTTCGATTTTACAACTAGAATGTCATGACTATACAAATCATTGAAATTCTGATCCAAGTAAGTCTAAATGTATACATAGAGGTTCTTTATGACTGGACTAAGTATATATAAGCCAAAAATAATCAAATTTGACATTTTTCGATAGAAAAAATATTTTTTGAAAATTTTCGATTTTACAACTAGAATGTCATGACTATACCAATCATTGAAATTTTGATCCAAGTAAGTCTAAATGTATACATAGAGGTCCTTTATGACTGGAATAAGTATAAATAAGCTAAAAATGATCAAATTTGCCATTTTACGATGGAAAAAACAATTTTTGAAAATTTTCGATTTTACAACTAGAATGTCATGACTATACAAATCATTGAAATTTTGATCCAGGTAAGTCAAAATGTATACATAAAGGTCCTTTATGACTGGACTAAGTATAAATAAGCCAAAAAAGATCAAATTTAACATTTTTCGATAGAAAAAACATTTTTTGAAAATTTTCGATTTTACAACAAGAATGTGATGACTATTCAAATTATTGAAATTTTGATCCAAGTAAGTCCAAATGTATACATAGAGGTCCTTTATGACTGGACTAAGTATAAATAAGCCAAAAATGATCAAATTTGACATTTTTCGATAGAAAAAACATTTTTTGAAAATTTTCGATTTTACAACTAGAATGTCATGACTATACAAATCATTGAAATTT
This sequence comes from Chrysoperla carnea, assembly GCF_905475395.1. Taxonomy (NCBI): domain Eukaryota; kingdom Metazoa; phylum Arthropoda; class Insecta; order Neuroptera; family Chrysopidae; genus Chrysoperla; species Chrysoperla carnea. Next base: position 100,559,865 of record NC_058338.1, read on the forward strand.
TGATCCAGGTAAGTCAAAATGTATACATAGAGGTCCTTTATGACTGGACTAAGTAAAAATAAGCCAAAAATAATTAAATTTGACATTTTTCGATAGAAAAAATATTTTTTGAAAATTTTCGATTTTACAACTAGAATGTCATGACTATACAAATCATTGAAATTCTGATCCAAGTAAGTCTCAATGTATACATAGAGGTCCTTTATGACTGGACTTAGTATATATAAGCCAAAAATAATAAAATTTGACATTTTTCGATAGAAAAAATATTTTTTGAAAATTTTCGATTTTACAACTAGAATGTCATGACTATACAAATCATTGAAATTTTGATCCAAGTAAGTCAAAATGTATACATAGAGGTTCTTTATGACTGGACAAAGTATAAATAAGCCAAAAAAGATCAAATTTAACATTTTTCGATAGAAAAAACATTTTTTGAAAATTTTCGATTTTACAACAAGAATGTGATGACTATTCAAATCATTGAAATTTTGATCCAAGTAAGTCCAAATGTATACATAGAGGTCCTTTATGACTGGACTAAGTATATATAAGAAAAAAATAATCAAATTTGACATTTTTCGATAGAAAAAATATTTTTTGAAAATTTTCGATTTTACAACTAGAATGTCATGACTATACAAATCATTGAAATTTTGATCCAAGCAAGTCCAAATGTATAAATAGAGGTTCTTTATGACTGGAATAAGTATAAATAAGCTAAAAATGATCAAATTTGACATTTTTCGATAGAAAAAACAATTTTTGAAAATTTCCGATTTTACTACTAGAATGTCATGACTATACAAATCATTGAAATTTTGATCCAAGTAAGTAAAAATGTATACATAGAGGTTCTTTATGACTGGACTAAGTATAAATATGCCAAAAAAGATCAAATTTGACATTTTTCGATAGAAAAAACATTTTTGGAAAATTTTCGATTTTACAACTAGAATGTCATGACTATTCAAATCATTGAAATTTTGATCCAAGTAAGTCCAAATGTATACATAGAGGTCCTTTATGACTGGACTAAGTATAAATAAGCCAAAAATGATCAAATTTGACATTTTTCGATAGAAAAAACATTTTTTGAAAATTTTCGATTTTACAACTAGAATGTCATGACTATACAAATCATTGAAATTTTGATCCAGGTAAGTCAAAATGTATACATAGAGGTCCTTTATGACTGGAATAAGTATAAATAAGCTAAAAATGATCAAATTTACCATTTTTCGATGGAAAAACAATTTTTGAAAATTTCCGATTTTACTACTAGAATGTCATGACTATACAAATAATTGAAATTTTGATCCAAGTAAGTAAAAATGTATACATAGAGGTCCATTATGACTTGACTAAGTATATATAAGCCAAAAATAATCAAATTTGACATTTTTCGATAGAAAAAACATTTTTTGAAAATTTTCGATTTTACAACTAGAATGTCATGACTATATACAAATCATTGAAATTTTGATCCAGGTAAGTCAAAATGTATACATAGAGGTCCTTTATGACTGGACTAAGTATAAATAAGCTAAAAATGATCAAATTTGCCATTTTTCGATAGAAAAAACAATTTTTGAAAATTTCCGATTTTACAACTAGAATGTCATGACTATACAAATCATTGAAATTTTGATCCAAGTAAGTCAAAATGTATACATAGAGGTTCTTTATGACTGGACTAAGTATATATAAGCCAAAAATAATCAAATTTGACATTTTTCGATAGAAAAAATATTTTTTGAAAATTTTCGATTTTACAACTAGAATGTCATGACTATACAAATCATTGTAATTTTGATCCAAGTAAGTCAAAATGTATACATAGAGGTTCTTTATGACTGGACTAAGTATAAATAAGCCAAAAGAGATCAAATTTAACATTTTTCGATAGAAAAAACTTTTTTTGAAAATTTTCGATTTTACAACAAGAATGTGATGACTATTCAAATCATTGAAATTTTGATCCAAGTAAGTCCAAATGTATACATAGAGGTCCTTTATGACTGGACTAAGTATAAATAAGCCAAAAATGATCAAATTTGACATTTTTCGATAGAAAAAATATTTTTTGAAAATTTTCGATTTTACAACTAGAATGTCATGACTATACAAATCATTGAAATTTTGATCCAAGTAAGTAAAAATGTATACATAGAGGTTCTTTATGACTGGACTAAGTATAAATAAGCCAAAAAAGATCAAATTTGACATTTTTCGATAGAAAAAACATTTTTTGAAAATTTTCGATTTTACAACTAGAATGTCATGACTATACAAATCATTGAAATTTTGATCCAGGTAAGACAAAATGTATACATAGAGGTCTTTTATGACTGGACTAAGTATAAATAAGCCAAAAATAATCAAATTTGACATTTTTCGATAGAAAAAACATTTTTTGAAAATTTTCGATTTTACAACTAGAATGTCATGACTATACAAATCATTGAAATTTTGTTCCAGGTAAGTCAACATGTATACATAGAGGTCCTTTATGACTGGACTAAGTATAAATAAGCCAAAAATAATCAAATTTGACATTTTTCGATAGAAAAAACATTTTTTGAAAATTTTCGATTTTACAACTAGAATGTCATGACTATACAAATCATTGAAATTTTGATCCAGGTAAGTCAAAATGTATACATAGAGGTCCTTTATGACTGGACTAAGTATAAATAAGCTAAAAATGATCAAATTTGCCATTTTTCGATAGAAAAAACAATTTTTGAAAATTTCCGATTTTACAACTAGAATGTCATGACTATACAAATCATTGAAATTTTGATCCAAGTAAGTCAAAATGTATACATAGAGGTTCTTTATGACTGGACTAAGTATATATAAGCCAAAAATAATCAAATTTGACATTTTTCGATAGAAAAAATATTTTTTGAAAATTTTCGATTTTACAACTAGAATGTCATGACTATACAAATCATTGTAATTTTGATCCAAGTAAGTCAAAATGTATACATAGAGGTTCTTTATGACTGGACTAAGTATAAATAAGCCAAAAGAGATCAAATTTAACATTTTTCGATAGAAAAAACTTTTTTTGAAAATTTTCGATTTTACAACAAGAATGTGATGACTATTCAAATCATTGAAATTTTGATCCAAGTAAGTCCAAATGTATACATAGAGGTCCTTTATGACTGGACTAAGTATAAATAAGCCAAAAATGATCAAATTTGACATTTTTCGATAGAAAAAATATTTTTTGAAAATTTTCGATTTTACAACTAGAATGTCATGACTATACAAATCATTGAAATTTTGATCCAAGTAAGTAAAAATGTATACATAGAGGTTCTTTATGACTGGACTAAGTATAAATAAGCCAAAAAAGATCAAATTTGACATTTTTCGATAGAAAAAACATTTTTTGAAAATTTTCGATTTTACAACTAGAATGTCATGACTATACAAATCATTGAAATTTTGATCCAGGTAAGACAAAATGTATACATAGAGGTCTTTTATGACTGGACTAAGTATAAATAAGCCAAAAATAATCAAATTTGACATTTTTCGATAGAAAAAACATTTTTTGAAAATTTTCGATTTTACAACTAGAATGTCATGACTATACAAATCATTGAAATTTTGTTCCAGGTAAGTCAACATGTATACATAGAGGTCCTTTATGACTGGACTAAGTATAAATAAGCCAAAAATAATCAAATTTGACATTTTTCGATAGAAAAAATATTTTTTGAAAATTTGCGATTTTACAACTAGAATGTCATGACTATACAAATCATTGAAATTTTGATCCAAGTAAGTTAAAATGTAGACATAGAGGTCCTTTATGACTGGACTAAGTATATATAAGAAAAAAATAATCAAATTTGACATTTTTCGATAGAAAAAATATTTGTTGAAAATTTTCGATTTTACAACTAGATTGTCATGACTATACAAATCATTGAATTTTTGATCCAAGTAAGTCAAAATGTATACATAGAGGTTCTTTATGACTGGACTAAGTATAAATAAGCCAAAAAAGATCAAATTTAACATTTTTCGATAGAAAAAACTTTTTTTGAAAATTTTCGATTTTACAACAAGAATGTGATGACTATTCAAATCATTGAAATTTTGATCCAAGTAAGTCCAAATGTATACATAGAGGTCCTTTATGACTGGACTAAGTATAAATAAGCCAAAAATGATCAAATTTGACATTTTTCGATAGAAAAAATATTTTTTGAAAATTTTCGATTTTACAACTAGAATGTCATGACTATACAAATCATTGAAATTTTGATCCAAGTAAGTAAAAATGTATACATAGAGGTTCTTTATGACTGGACTAAGTATAAATAAGCCAAAAAAGATCAAATTTGACATTTTTCGATAGAAAAAACATTTTTGAAAATTTTCGATTTTACAACTAGAATGTCATGACTATACAAATCATTGAAATTTTGATCCAGGTAAGACAAAATGTATACATAGAGGTCTTTTATGACTGGACTAAGTATAAATAAGCCAAAAATAATCAAATTTGACATTTTTCGATAGAAAAAACATTTTTTGAAAATTTTCGATTTTACAACTAGAATGTCATGACTATACAAATCATTGAAATTTTGTTCCAGGTAAGTCAACATGTATACATAGAGGTCCTTTATGACTGGACTAAGTATAAATAAGCCAAAAATAATCAAATTTGACATTTTTCGATAGAAAAAATATTTTTTGAAAATTTTCGATTTTACAACTAGAATGTCATGACTATACAAATCATTGAAATTTTGATCCAAGTAAGTTAAAATGTAGACATAGAGGTCCTTTATGACTGGACTAAGTATATATAAGAAAAAAATAATCAAATTTGACATTTTTCGATAGAAAAAATATTTGTTTAAAAATTTTCGATTTTACAACTAGATTGTCATGACTATACAAATCATTGAATTTTTGATCCAAGTAAGTCAAAATGTATACATAGAGGTTCTTTATGACTGGACTAAGTATAAATAAGCCAAAAAAGATCAAATTTAACATTTTTCGATAGAAAAAACATTTTTTGAAAATTTTCGATTTTACAACAAGAATGTGATGACTATTCAAATCATTGAAATTTTGATCCAAGTAAGTCCAAATGTATACATAGAGGTCCTTTATGACTGGACTAAGTATAAATAAGCCAAAAATGATCAAATTTGACATTTTTCGATAGAAAAAACATTTTTTGAAAATTTTCGATTTTACAACTAGAATGTCATGACTATACAAATCATTGAAATTTTGATCCAGGTAAGTCAAAATGAATACATAGAGGTCCTTTATGACTGAACTAAGTATAAATAAGCCAAAAATAATCAAATTTGACATTTTTTGATAGAAAAAATATTTTTTGAAAATTTTCGATTTTACAACTAGAATGTCATGACTATACAAATCATTGAAATTTTGATCCAAGTAAGTCTAAATGTATACATAGAGGTCCTTTATGACTGGAATAAGTATAAATAAGCTAAAAATGATCAAATTTGCCATTTTTCGATAGAAAAAACATTTTTGGAAAATTTTCGATTTTACAACTAGAATGTCATGACTATACAAATCATTGAAATTTTGATCCAGGTAAGTCAAAATTTATACATAGAGGTCCTTTATGACTGGACTAAGTATAAATAAGCCAAAAATAATCAAATTTGACATTTTTCGATAGAAAAAATATTTTTTGAAAATTTTCGATTTTACAACTAGAATGTCATGAATATACAAATCATTGAAATTTTGATCCAAGTAAGTCAAAATGTATACATAGAGGTCCTTTATGACTGGACTAAGTATATATAAGAAAAAATTAATCAAATTTGACATTTTTCGATAGAAAAAATATTTTTTGAAAATTTTCGATTTTACAACTAGAATGTCATGACTATACAAATCATTGAAATTTTGATCCAAGTAATCAAAATGTATACATAGAGGTTCTTTATGACTGGACTAAGTATAAATAAGCCAAAAAAGATCAAATTTGACATTTTTCGATAGAAAAAACATTTTTTGAAAATTTTCGATTTTACAACAAGAATGTGATGACTATTCAAATCATTGAAATTTTGATCCAGGTAAGTCAAAATGTATACATAGAGGTCCTTTATGACTGGACTAAGTATAAATAAGCCAAAAATGATCAAATTTGACATTTTTCGATAGAAAAAATATTTTTTGAAAATTTTCGATTTTACAACTAGAATGTCATGACTATACAAATCATTGAAATTTTGATCCAAGTAAGTCTAAATATATACATAGAGGTCCTTTATGACTGGAATAAGTATAAATAAGCTAAAAATTATCAAATTTGCCATTTTTCGATAGAAAAAACAATTTTTGAAAATTTCCGATTTTACTACTAGAATGTCATGACTATACAAATAATTGAAATTTTGATCCAAGTAAGTAAAAATGTATACATAGAGGTCCTTTATGAATGGACTAAGTATAAATAAGCCAAAAATGATGAAATTTGACATTTTTCGATAGAAAAAACATTTTTGGAAAATTTTCGATTTTACAACTAGAATGTCATGACTATACAAATCATTGAAATTTTGATCCAAGTAAGTCAAAATGTATACATAGAGGTCCTTTATGACTGGACTAAGTATATATAAGAAAAAAATAATCAAATTTGACATTTTTCGATAGAAAAAATATTTTTTGAAAATTTTCGATTTTACAACTAGAATGTCATGACTATACATATCATTGAAATTTTGATCCAAGTAAGTCAAAAAGTATACATAGAGGTTCTTTATGACTGGACTAAGTATAAATAAGCCAAAAAAGATCAAATTTGACATTTTTCGATAGAAAAAACATTTTTTGAAAATTTTCGATTTTACAACTAGAATGTCATGACTATACAAATCATTGAAATTTTGATCCAAGTAAGTCTAAATGTATACATAGAGGTCCTTTATGACTGGAATAAGTATAAATAAGCTAAAAATTATCAAATTTGCCATTTTTCGATAGAAAAAACAATTTTTAAAAATTTCCGATTTTACTACTAGAATGTCATGACTATACAAATAATTGAAATTTTGATCCAAGTAAGTCAAAATGTATACATAGAGGTCCTTTATGACTGAACTAAGTATAAATAAGCCAAAAATAATCAAATTTGACATTTTTCGATAGAAAAAATATTTTTTGAAAATTTTCGATTTTACAACTAGAATGTCATGACTATACAAATCATTGAAATTTTGATCCAGGTAAGTCAAAATGTATACATAGAGGTCCTTTAAGACTGGACTTAGTATAAATAAGCCAAAAATAATCAAATTTGACATTTTTCGATAGAAAAAATATTTTTTGAAAATTTTCGATTTTACAACTAGAATGTCATGACTATACAAATCATTGAAATTTTGATCCAAGTAAGTCTAAATGTATACATAGAGGTCCTTTATGATTGGAATAAGTATAAATAAGCTAAAAATGATCAAATTTGCCATTTTTCGATAGAAAAAACAATTTTTGAAAATTTCCGATTTTGCTACTAGAATGTCATGACTATACAAGTAATTGAAATTTTGATCCAAGTAAGTAAAAATGTATACATAGACGCCCTTTATGACTGGACTAAGTATATATAAGCCAAAAATAATCAAATTTGACATTTTTCGATAGAAAAAATATTTTTTGAAAATTTTCGATTTTACAACTAGAATGTCATGACCATACAAATCATTGAAATTTTGATCCAAGTAAGTCAAAATGTATACATAAAGGTTCTTTATGACTGGACTAAGTATAAATAAGGCAAAAAAGATCAAATTTGACATTTTTCGATAGAAAAAACATTTTTTGAAAATTTTCGATTTTACAACAAGAATGTGATGACTATTCAAATCATTGAAATTTTGATCCAAGTAAGTCCAAATGTATACATAGAGGTCCTTTATGACTGGACTAAGTATAAATAACCCAAAAATGATCAAATTTGACATTTTTCGATAGAAAAAACATTTTTGAAAATTTTCGATTTTACAACTAGAATGTCATGACTATACAAATCATTGAAATTTTGATCCAGGTAAGTCAAAATGTATACATAGAGGTCCTTTATGACTGGACTAAGTATAAATAAGCCAAAAATGATCAAATTTGACATTTTTCGATAGAAAAAATATTTTTTGAAAATTTTCGATTTTACAACTAGAATGTCATGACTATACAAATCATTGAAATTTTGATCCAAGTAAGTCTAAATGTATACATAGAGGTTCTTTATGACTGGAATAAGTATAAATAAGCTAAAAAATATCAAATTTGCCATTTTTCGATAGAAAAAACAATTTTTGAAAATTTCCGATTTTACTACTAGAATGTCATGACTATACAAATAATTGAAATTTTGATCCAAGTAAGTAAAAATGTATACATAGAGGTCCTTCATGAATGGACTAAGTATAAATAAGCCAAAAATGATGAAATTTGACATTTTTCGATAGAAAAAACATTTTTGGAATATTTTCGATTTTACAACTAGAATGTCATGACTATACAAATCATTGAAATTTTGATCCAAGTAAGTCAAAATGTATACATAGAGGTCCTTTATGACTGAACTAAGTATATATAAGAAAAAAATAATCAAATTTGACATTTTTCGATAGAAAAAATATTTTTTGAAAATTTTCGATTTTACAACTAGAATGTCATGACTATACATATCATTGAAATTTTGATCCAAGTAAGTCAAAATGTATACATAGAGGTTCTTTATGACTGGACTAAGTATAAATAAGCCAAAAAAGATCAAATTTGACATTTTTCGATAGAAAAAACATTTTTTGAAAATTTTCGATTTTACAACTAGAATGTCATGACTATACAAATCATTGAAATTTTGATCCAAGTAAGTCTAAATGTATACATAGAGGTCTTTATGACTGGAATAAGTATAAATAAGCTAAAAATTATCAAATTTGCCATTTTTCGATAGAAAAAACAATTTTTGAAAATTTCCGATTTTACTACTAGAATGTCATGACTATACAAATAATTGAAATTTTGATCCCAGTAAGTAAAAATGTATACATAGAGGTCCTTTATGAATGGACTAAGTATAAATAAGCCAAAAATGATGAAATTTGACATTTTTCGATAGAAAAAACATTTTTGGAAAATTTTCGATTTTACAACTAGAATGTCATGACTATACAAATCATTGAAATTTTGATCCAAGTAAGTCAAAATGTATACATAGAGGTCCTTTATGACTGGACTAAGTATATATAAGAAAAAAATAATCAAATTTGACATTTTTCGATAGAAAAAATATTTTTTGAAAATTTCCGATTTTACAAGAATGTGATGACTATTCAAATCATTGAAATTTTGATCCAGGTAAGTCAAAATGTATACATAGAGGTCCTTTATGACTGAACTAAGTATAAATAAGCCAAAAATAATCAAATTTGACATTTTTCGATAGAAAAAATATTTTTTGAAAATTTTCGATTTTACAACTAGAATGTCATGACTATACAAATCATTGAAATTTTGATCCAGGTAAGTCAAAATGTATACATAGAGGTCCTTTATGACTGGACTTAGTATAAATAAGCCAAAAATAATCAAATTTGACATTTTTCGATAGAAAAAATATTTTTTGAAAATTTTCGATTTTACAACTAGAATGTCATGACTATACAAATCATTGAAATTTTGATCCAAGTAAGTCTAAATGTATACATAGAGGTCCTTTATGATTGGAATAAGTATAAATAAGCTAAAAATGATCAAATTTGCCATTTTTCGATAGAAAAAACAATTTTTGAAAATTTCCGATTTTACTACTAGAATGTCATGACTATACAAATAATTGAAATTTTGATCCAAGTAAGTAAAAATGTATACATAGAGATCCTTTATGACTGGACTAAGTATATATAAGCCAAAAATAATCAAATTTGACATTTTTCGATACAAAAAATATTTTTTGAAAATTTTCGATTTTACAACTAGAATGTCATGACTATACAAATCATTGAAATTTTGATCCAAGTAAGTCAAAATGTATACATAGAGGTTCTTTATGACTGGACTAAGTATAAATAAGCCAAAAAAGATCAAATTTGACATTTTTTGATAGATAAAACATCTTTTGAAAATTTTCGATTTTACAACAAGAATGTGATGACTATTCAATTCATTGAAATTTTGATCCAAGTAAGTCCAATTGTATACATAGAGGTCCTTTATGACTGGACTAAGTATAAATAAGCTAAAAATGATCAAATTTGCCATTTTTCGATAGAAAAAACAATTTTTGAAAATTTCCGATTTTACTACTAGAATGTCATGACTATACAAATCATTGAAATTTTGATCCAGGTAAGTCAAAATGTATACATAGAGGTCCTTTATGACTGAACTAAGTATAAATAAGCCAAAAATAATCAAATTTGACATTTTTTGATAGAAAAAACATTTTTGGAAAATTTTCGATTTTACAACTAGAATGTCATGACTATACAAATAATTGAAATTTTGATCCAAGTAAGTAAAAATGTATACATAGACGTCCTTTATGAATGGACTAAGTATAAATAAGCCAAAAATGATGAAATTTGACATTTTTCGATAGAAAAAACATTTTTGGAAAATTTTCGATTTTACAACTAGAATGTCATGACTATACATATCATTGAAATTTTGATCCAAGTAAGTCAAAATGTATACATAGAGGTTCTTTATGACTGGACTAAGTATAAATAAGCCAAAAAAGATCAAATTTGACATTTTTCGATAGAAAAAACATTTTTTGAAAATTTTCGATTTTACAACTAGAATGTCATGACTATACAAATCATTGAAATTTTGATCCAAGTAAGTCTAAATGTATACATAGAGGTCCTTTATGACAGGAATAAGTATAAATAAGCTAAAAATTATCAAATTTGCCATTTTTCGATAGAAAAAACAATTTTTGAAAATTTCCGATTTTACTACTAGAATGTCATGACTATACAAATAATTGAAATTTTGATCCAAGTAAGTAAAAATGTATACATAGAGGTCCTTTATGAATGGACTAAGTATAAATAAGCCAAAAATGATGAAATTTGACATTTTTCGATAGAAAAAACATTTTTGGAAAATTTTCGATTTTACAACTAGAATGTCATGACTATACAAATCATTGAAATTTTGATCCAAGTAAGTCAAAATGTATACATAGAGGTCCTTTATGACTGGACTAAGTATATATGTAAATTATTATCACTTCCATAGTGATATAATAACGTTGTAATTTAATTTATTCCTTTCAGGTATGTTTTTGTTTGTAAATTTAGTGTAATTCCTTTATATAATTTTGTCAATATATTCCTTTCAGGATTAAATACAAATCTCGTTATTTATTCAATAAATTAATAACTTACATATATAAGAAAAAAATAATCAAATTTGACATTTTTCGATAGAAAAAATATTTTTTGAAAATTTTCGAGTTTACAACAAGAATGTGATGACTATTCAAATCATTGAAATTTTGATCCAGGTAAGTCAAAATGTATACATAGAGGTCCTTTATGACTGAACTAAGTATAAATAAGCCAAAAATAATCAAATTTGACATTTTTCGATAGAAAAAATATTTTTTGAAAATTTTCGATTTTACAACTAGAATGTCATGACTATACAAATCATTGAAATTTTGATCCAGGTAAGTCAAAATGTATACATAGAGGTCCTTTATGACTGGACTTAGTATAAATAAGCCAAAAATAATCAAATTTGACATTTTTCGATAGAAAAAATATTTTTTGAAAATTTTCGATTTTACTACTAGAATGTCATGACTATACAAATCATTGAAATTTTGATCCAAGTAAGTCTAAATGTATACATAGAGGTCCTTTATGATTGGAATAAGTATAAATAAGCTAAAAATGATCAAATTTGCCATTTTTCGATAGAAAAAACAATTTTTGCAAATTTCCGATTTTACTACTAGAATGTCATGACTATACAAATAATTGAAATTTTGATCCAAGTAAGTAAAAATGTATACATAGAGATCCTTTATGACTGGACTAAGTATATATAAGCCAAAAATAATCAAATTTGACATTTTTCGATACAAAAAATATTTTTTGAAAATTTTCGATTTTACAACTAGAATGTCATGACTATACAAATCATTGAAATTTTGATCCAAGTAAGTCAAAATGTATACATTGAGGTTCTTTATGACTGGACTAAGTATAAATAAGCCAAAAAAGATCAAATTTGACATTTTTTGATAGATAAAACATCTTTTGAAAATTTTCGATTTTACAACAAGAATGTGATGACTATTCAATTCATTGAAATTTTGATCCAAGTAAGTCCAAATGTATACATAGAGGTCCTTTATGACTGGACTAAGTATAAATAAGCTAAAAATGATCAAATTTGCCATTTTTCGATAGAAAAAACAATTTTTGAAAATTTCCGATTTTACTACTAGAATGTCATGACTATACAAATAATTGAAATTTTGATCCAAGTAAGTAAAAATGTATACATAGGGGTCCTTTATGACTGGACTAAGTATAAATAAGCCAAAAATGATCAAATTTGACATTTTTCGATAGAAAAAACATTTTTTGAAAATTTTCGATTTTACAACTAGAATGTCATGACTATGCAAATAATTGAAATTTTGATCCAAGTAAGTCTAAATGTATACATAGAGGTCCTTTATGACTGGAATAAGTATAAATAAGCTAAAAATGATCAAATTTGCCATTTTTCGATGGAAAAAATATTTTTTGAAAATTTTCGATTTTACAACTAGAATGTCATGACTATACAAATCATTGAAATTTTGATCCAAGTAAGTCTAAATGTATACATAGAGGTCCTTTATGACTGGAATAAGTATATATAAGCTAAAAATGATCAAATTTGCCATTTTTCGATGGAAAAAACAATTTTTGTAAATTTCCGATTTACTACTAGAATGTCATGACTATACAAATAATTGAAATTTTGATCCAAGTAAGTAAAAATGTATACATAGAGGTCCTTTATGACTGGACTAAGTATATATAAGCCAAAAATAATCAAATTTGACATTTTTCGATAGAAAAAATATTTTTTGAAAATTGACGATTTTACAACTAGAATGTCATGACTATACAAATAATTGAAATTTTGATCCAAGTAAGTAAAAATGTATACATAGACGTCCTTTATGAACGGACTAAGTATAAATAAGCCAAAAATGATGAAATTTGACATTTTTCGATAGAAAAAACATTTTTGGAAAATTTTCGATTTTACAACTAGAATGTCATGACTATACAAATCATTGAAATTTTGATCCAAGTAAGTCAAAATGTATACATAGAGGTCCTTTATGACTGGACTAAGTATATATAAGAAAAAAATAATCAAATTTGACATTTTTCGATAGAAAAAATATTTTTTGAAAATTTTCGATTTTACAACTAGAATGTCATGACTATACATATCATTGAAATTTTGATCCAAGTAAGTCAAAATGTATACATAGAGGTTCTTTATGACTGGACTAAGTATAAATAAGCCAAAAAAGATCAAATTTGACATTTTTCGATAGAAAAAACATTTTTTGAAAATTTTCGATTTTACAACTAGAATGTCATGACTATACAAATCATTGAAATTTTGATCCAAGTAAGTCTAAATGTATACATAGAGGTCCTTTATGACAGGAATAAGTATAAATAAGCTAAAAATTATCAAATTTGCCATTTTTCGATAGAAAAAACAATTTTTGAAAATTTCCGATTTTACTACTAGAATGTCATGACTATACAAATAATTGAAATTTTGATCCAAGTAAGTAGAAATGTATACATAGAGGTCCTTTATGAATGGACTAAGTATAAATAAGCCAAAAATGATGAAATTTGACATTTTTCGATAGAAAAAACATTTTTGGAAAATTTTCGATTTTACAACTAGAATGTCATGACTATACAAATCATTGAAATTTTGATCCAAGTAAGTCAAAATGTATACATAGAGGTCCTTTATGACTGGACTAAGTATATATAAGAAAAAAATAATCAAATTTGACATTTTTCGATAGAAAAAATATTTTTTGAAAATTTTCGATTTTACAACAAGAATGTGATGACTATTCAAATCATTGAAATTTTGATCCAGGTAAGTCAAAATGTATACATAGAGGTCCTTTATGACTGAACTAAGTATAAATAAGCCAAAAATAATCAAATTTGACATTTTTCGATAGAAAAAATATTTTTTGAAAATTTTCGATTTTACAACTAGAATGTCATGACTATACAAATCATTGAAATTTTGATCCAGGTAAGTCAAAATGTATACATAGAGGTCCTTTATGACTGGACTTAAAATAAATAAGCCAAAAATAATCAAATTTGACATTTTTCGATAGAAAAAATATTTTTTGAAAATTTTCGATTTTACTACTAGAATGTCATGACTATACAAATCATTGAAATTTTGATCCAAGTAAGTCTAAATGTATACATAGAGGTCCTTTATGATTGGAATAAGTATAAATAAGCTAAAAATGATCAAATTTGCCATTTTTCGATAGAAAAAACAATTTTTGCAAATTTCCGATTTTACTACTAGAATGTCATGACTATACAAATAATTGAAATTTTGATCCAAGTAAGTAAAAATGTATACATAGAGATCCTTTATGACTGGACTAAGTATATATAAGCCAAAAATAATCAAATTTGACATTTTTCGATACAAAAAATATTTTTTGAAAATTTTCGATTTTACAACTAGAATGTCATGACTATACAAATCATTGAAATTTTGATCCAAGTAAGTCAAAATGTATACATTGAGGTTCTTTATGACTGGACTAAGTATAAATAAGCCAAAAAAGATCAAATTTGACATTTTTTGATAGATAAAACATCTTTTGAAAATTTTCGATTTTACAACAAGAATGTGATGACTATTCAATTCATTGAAATTTTGATCCAAGTAAGTCCAAATGTATACATAGAGGTCCTTTATGACTGGACTAAGTATAAATAAGCTAAAAATGATCAAATTTGCCATTTTTCGATAGAAAAAACAATTTTTGAAAATTTCCGATTTTACTACTAGAATGTCATGACTATACAAATAATTGAAATTTTGATCCAAGTAAGTAAAAATGTATACATAGGGGTCCTTTATGACTGGACTAAGTATAAATAAGCCAAAAATGATCAAATTTGACATTTTTCGATAGAAAAAACATTTTTTGAAAATTTTCGATTTTACAACTAGAATGTCATGACTATGCAAATAATTGAAATTTTGATCCAAGTAAGTCTAAATGTATACATAGAGGTCCTTTATGACTGGAATAAGTATAAATAAGCTAAAAATGATCAAATTTGCCATTTTTCGATGGAAAAAACAATTTTTGAAAATTTCCGATTTTACTACTAGAATGTCATGACTATACAAATAATTGAAATTTTGATCCAAGTAAGTAAAAATGTATACATAGAGGTCTTTTATGACTGAACTAAGTATAAATAAGCCAAAAATGATCAAATTTGACATTTTTCGATAGAAAAAACATTTTTTGAAAATTTTCGATTTTACAACAAGAATGTGATGACTATTCAAATCATTGAAATTTTGATCCAAGTAAGTCCAAATGTATACATAGAGGTCTTTTATGACTGGACTAAGTATAAATAAGCCAAAAAGGATCAAATTTGACATTTTTCGATAGAAAAAATATTTTTTGAAAATTTTCGATTTTACAACTAGAATGTCATGACTATACAAATCATTGAAATTTTGATCCAAGTAAGTCAAAATGTATACATAAAGGTTCTTTATGACTGGACTAAGTATAAATAAGCCAAAAATAATCAAATTTGACATTTTTCGATAGAAAAAATATTTTTTGAAAATTTTCGATTTTACAACTAGAATGTCATGACTATACAAATCTTTGAAATTTTGATCCAAGTAAGTCTAAATGTATACATAGAGGTCCTTTTTGACTGGAATAAGTATAAATAAGCTAAAAATGATCAAATTTGCCATTTTTCGATGGAAAAAACAATTTTTGAAAATTTCCGATTTTACTACTAGAATGTCATGACTATACAAATAATTGAAATTTTGATCCAAGTAAGTAAAAATGTATACATAGAGGTCCTTTATGACTGGACTAAGTATTTATAAGCCAAAAATAATCAAATTTGACATTTTTCGATAGAAAAAATATTTTTTGAAAATTTTCGATTTTACAACTAGAATGTCATGACTATACAAATCATTGAAATTTTGATCCAAGTAAGTCAAAATGTATACATAGAGGTTCTTTATGACTGGACTAAGTATAAATAAGCCAAAAAAGATCAAATTTGACATTTTTCGATAGAGCAAACATTTTTTGAAAATTTTCGATTTTACAACAAGAATGTGATGACTATTCAAATCATTGAAATTTTGATCCAAGTAAGTCCAAATGTATACATAGAGGTCCTTTATGACTGGACTAAGTATAAATAAGCCAAAAATGATCAAATTTGACATTTTTCGATAGAAAAAACATTTTTTGAAAATTTTCGATTTTACAACTAGAATGTCATGACTATACAAATCATTGAAATTTTGATCCAGGTAAGTCAAAATGTATACATAGAGGTCCTTTATGACTGGAATAAGTATAAATAAGCCAAAAATAATCAAATTTGACATTTTTCGATAGAAAAAATATTTTTTGAAAATTTTCGATTTTACAACTAGAATGTCATGACTATACAAATCATTGAAATTTTGATCCAAGTAAGTCTAAATGTATACATAGAGGTCCTTTATGACTGGAATAAGTATATATAAGCTAAAAATGATCAAATTTGCCATTTTTCGATGGAAAAAACAATTTTTGTAAATTTCCGATTTACTACTAGAATGTCATGACTATACAAATAATTGAAATTTTGATCCAAGTAAGTAAAAATGTATACATAGAGGTCCTTTATGACTGGACTAAGTATATATAAGCCAAAAATTATCAAATTTGACATTTTTCGATAGAAAAAATATTTTTTGAAAATTGAAATTTTACAACTAGAATGTCATGACTATACAAATCATTGAAATTTTGATCCAAGTAAGTCAAAATGTATACGTAGAGGTTCTTTATGACTGGACTAAGTATAAATAAGCCAAAAAAGATCAAATTAGACATTTTTCGATAGAAAAAACATTTTTTGAAAATTTTCGATTTTACAACAAGAATGTGATGACTATTCAAATCATTGAAATTTTGATCCAAGTAAGTCCAAATGTATACATAGAGGTCCTTTATGACTGGACTAAGTATAAATAAGCCAAAAATGATCAAATTTGACATTTTTCGATAGAAAAAACAATTTTTGAAAATTTCCGATTTTACTACTAGAATGTCATGACTATACAAATAATTGAAATTTTGATCCAAGTAAGTAAAAATGTATACATAGAGGTCCTTTATGACTGGACTAAGTATAAATAAGCCAAAAATAATCAAATTTGACATTTTTCGATAGAAAAAATATTTTTTTAAAATTTTCGATTTTACAACTAGAATGTCATGACTATACAAATCATTGAAATTTTGATCTTAGTAAGTCAAAATGTATACATAGAGGTCCTTTATGACTGGACTAAGTATAAATAAGCTAAAAATGATCAAATTTGACATTTTTCGATAGAAAAAACATTTTTTGAAAATTTTCGATTTTACAACTAGAATGTCATGACTATACAAATCATTGAAATTTTGATCCAGGTAAGTCAAAATGTATACATAGAGGTCCTTTATGACTGGACTAAGTATAAATAAGACAAAAATAATCAAATTTGACATTTTTCGATAGAAAAAATATTTTTTGAAAATTTTCGATTTTACAACTAGAATGTCATGACTATACAAATCATTGAAATTTTGATCCAAGTAAGTCAAAATGTATACATAGAGGTCCTTTATGACTGGACTAAGTATATATAAGCCAAAAATAATCAAATATGCCATTTTTCGATAGAAAAAACAATTTTTGAAAATTTCCGATTTTACTACTAGAATGTCATGACTATACAAATCATTGAAATTTTGATCCAAGTAAGTCAAAATGTATACATAGAGGTCCTTTATGACTGGACTAAGTATAAATAAGCCAAAAATGATCAAATTTGACATTTTTCGATAGAAAAAATATTTTTTGAAAATTTCCGATTTTACAACTAGAATGTCATGACTATACAAATCATTGAAATTTTGATCCAGATAAGTCAAAATGTATACATAGAGGTCCTTTATGACTGGATTATGTATAAATAAGTCAAAAATAATCAAATTTGACATTTTTCGATAGAAAAAATATTTTTTGAAAATTTTCGATTTTACAACTAGAATGTCATGACTATACAAATCATTGAAATTTTGATCCAAGTAAGTATAAATGTATACATAGAGGTCCTTTATGACTGGAATAAGTATAAATAAGCTAAAAATGATCAAATTTGCCATTTTTCGATAGAAAAAACAATTTTTGAAAATTTCCGATTTTACTACTAGAATGTCATGACTATACAAATAATTGAAATTTTGATCCAAGTAAGTAAAAATGTATACATAGAGGTCCTTTATGACTGGACTAAGTATAAATAAGCCAAAAATGATCAAATTTGACATTTTTCGATAGAAAAAACATTTTTTGAAAATTTTCGATTTTACAACTAGAATGTCATGACTATACAAATCATTGAAATTTTGATCCAGATAAGTCAAAATGTATACATAGAGGTCCTTTATGACTGGACTAAGTATAAATAAGCCAAAAATAATCAAATTTGACATTTTTCGATAGAAAAAATATTTTTTGAAAATTTTCGATTTTACAACTAGAATGCCATGACTATACAAATCATTGAAATTTTGATCCAAGTAAGTCCAAATGTATACATAGAGGTCCTTTATGACTGGAATAAGTATAAATAAGCTAAAAATGATCAAATTTGCCATTTTTCGATAGAAAAAACAATTTTTGAAAATTTCCGTTTTTACTACTAGAATGTCATGACTATACAAATAATTGAAATTTTGATCCAAGTAAGTAAAAATGTATACATAGAGGTCCTTTATGACTGGACTAAGTATATATAAGCCAAAAATAATCAAATTTGACATTTTTCGATAGAAAAAATATTTTTTGAAAATTTTCGATTTTACAACTAGAATGTCATGACTATACAAATCATTGAAATTTTGATCCAAGTAAGTCAAAATGTATACATAGAGGTTCTTTATGACTGGACTAAGTATAAATAAGCCAAAAAAGATCAAATTTGACATTTTTCGATAGAAAAAACATTTTTTGAAAATTTTCGATTTTACA
Organism: Chrysoperla carnea; assembly: GCF_905475395.1. Classification (NCBI taxonomy): domain Eukaryota; kingdom Metazoa; phylum Arthropoda; class Insecta; order Neuroptera; family Chrysopidae; genus Chrysoperla; species Chrysoperla carnea. The sequence continues at coordinate 100,579,304 of NC_058338.1, forward strand.
ACAAGAATGTGATGACTATTCAAATCATTGAAATTTTGATCCAAGTAAGTCAAAATGTATACATAGAGGTCCTTTATGACTGGACTAAGTATATATAAGAAAAAAATAATCAAATTTGACATTTTTCGATAGAAAAAATATTTTTTGAAAATTTTCGATTTTACAACAAGAATGTGATGACTATTCAAATCATTGAAATTTTGATCCAGGTAAGTCAAAATGTATACATAGAGGTCCTTTATGACTGAACTAAGTATAAATAAGCCAAAAATAATCAAATTTGACATTTTTCGATAGAAAAAATATTTTTTGAAAATTTTCGATTTTACAACTAGAATGTCATGACTATACAAATCATTGAAATTTTGATCCAGGTAAGTCAAAATGTATACATAGAGGTCCTTTATGACTGGACTTAGTATAAATAAGCCAAAAATAATCAAATTTGACATTTTTCGATAGAAAAAATATTTTTTGAAAATTTTCGATTTTACTACTAGAATGTCATGACTATACAAATCATTGAAATTTTGATCCAAGTAAGTCTAAATGTATACATAGAGGTCCTTTATGATTGGAATAAGTATAAATAAGCTAAAAATGATCAAATTTGCCATTTTTCGATAGAAAAAACAATTTTTGCAAATTTCCGATTTTACTACTAGAATGTCATGACTATACAAATAATTGAAATTTTGATCCAAGTAAGTAAAAATGTATACATAGAGATCCTTTATGACTGGACTAAGTATATATAAGCCAAAAATAATCAAATTTGACATTTTTCGATACAAAAAATATTTTTTGAAAATTTTCGATTTTACAACTAGAATGTCATGACTATACAAATCATTGAAATTTTGATCCAAGTAAGTCAAAATGTATACATTGAGGTTCTTTATGACTGGACTAAGTATAAATAAGCCAAAAAAGATCAAATTTGACATTTTTTGATAGATAAAACATCTTTTGAAAATTTTCGATTTTACAACAAGAATGTGATGACTATTCAATTCATTGAAATTTTGATCCAAGTAAGTCCAAATGTATACATAGAGGTCCTTTATGACTGGCCTAAGTATAAATAAGACAAAAATGATCAAATTTGACATTTTTCGATAGAAAAAACATTTTCAGAAAATTTTCGATTTTACTACTAGAATGTCATGACTATACAAATAATTGAAATTTTGATCCAAGTAAGTCAAAATGTATACATAGAGGTCCTATATGACTGGACTAAGTATATATAAGCCAAAAATAATCAAATTTGACATTTTTCGATAGAAAAAACATTTTTTGAAAATTTTCGATTTTACAACTAGAATGTCATGACTATACAAATCAATGAAATTTTGATCCAGATAAGTCAAAATGTATACATAGAGGTCCTTTATGACTGGACTAAGTATAAATAAGCCAAAAATAATCAAATATGACATTTTTCGATAGAAAAAATATTTTTTGAAAATTTTCGATTTTACAACTAGAATGTCATGACTATACAAATCATTGAAATTTTGATCCAAGTAAGTCTAAATGTATACATAGAGGTCCTTTATGACTGGAATAAGTATAAATAAGCTAAAAATGATCAAATTTGCCATTTTTCGATGGAAAAAACAATTTTTGAAAATTTCCGATTTTAATACTAGAATGTCATGACTATACAAATAATTGAAATTTTGATCCAAGTAAGTAAAAATGTATACATAGAGGTCCTTTATGACTGGATTAAGTATAAATAAGCCAAAAATGATCAAATTTGACATTTTTCGATAGAAAAAACCTTTTTTGAAAATTTTCGATTTTACAACTAGAATGTCATGACTATACAAATCATTGAAATTTTGATCCAGGTAAGTCAAAATGTATACATAGAGGTCCTTTATGACTGGAATAAGTATAAATAAGCCAAAAATAATCAAATTTGACATTTTTCGATAGAAAAAATATTTTTTGAAAATTTTCGATTTTACAACTAGAATGTCATGACTATACAAATCATTGAAATTTTGATCCAAGTAAGTCAAAATGTATACATAGAGGTCCTTTATGACTGGGTTAAGTATATATAAGCCAAAAATAATCAAATTTGACATTTTTCGATAGAAAAAATATTTTTTGAAAATTTTCGATTTTACAACTAGAATGTCATGACTATACAAATCATTGAAATTTTGATCCAAGTAAGTCAAAATTTATATATAGAGGTTCTCTATGACTGGACTAAGTATAAATAAGCCAAAAAAGATCAAATTTGACATTTTTCGATAGAAAAAACATCTTTTGAAAATTTTCGATTTTACAACAAGAATGTGATGACTATTCAAATCATTGAAATTTTGATCCAAGTAAGTCCAAATGTATACATAGAGGTCCTTTATGACTGGACTAAGTATAAATAAGCCAAAAATGATCAAATTTGACATTTTTCGATAGAAAAAACATTTTTTGAAAATTTTCGATTTTACAACTAGAATGTCATGACTATACAAATCATTGAAATTTTGATCCAGGTAAGTCAAAATGTATACATAGAGGTCCTTTATGACTGAACTAAGTATAAATAAGCCAAAAATAATCAAATTTGACATTTTTCGATAGAAAAAATATTTTTTGAAAATTTTCGATTTTACAACTTGAAAGTCATGACTATACAAATCAATGAAATTTTTATCCAGGTAAGTCAAAATGTATACATAGAGGTCCTTTTTGACTGGACTAAGTATAAATAAGCCAAAAATAATCAAATTTGACATTTTTCGATAGAAAAAATATTTTTTGAAAATTTTCGATTTTACAACTAGAATGTCATGACTATACAAATAATTGAAATTTTGATCCAAGTAAGTAAAAATGTATACATAGAGGTCCTTTATGACTGGACTAAGTATATATAAGCCAAAAAAAATCAAATTTGACATTTTTCGATAGAAAAAATATTTTTTGAAAATTTTCGATTTTACAACTAGAATGTTATGACTATACAAATCATTGAAATTTTGATCCAAGTAAGTCAAAATGTATACATAGACGTTCTTTATGACTGGACTAAGTATAAATAAGCCAAAAAAGATCAAATTTGACATTTTTCGATAGAAAAAACATTTTTTGAAAATTTTCGATTTTACAACAAGAATGTGATGATTATTCAAATCATTGAAATTTTGATCCAAGTAAGTCCAAATGTATACATAGAGGTCCTTTATGACTGGACTAAGTGTAAATAAGCCAAAAATGATCAAATTTGACATTTTTCGATAGAAAAAACATTTTTTGAAAATTTTCGATTTTACAACTAGAATGTCATGACGATACAAATCATTGAAATTTTGATCCAGGTAAGTCAAAATGTATACATAGAGGTCCTTTATGACTGGACTAAGTATAAATAAGCCAAAAATAATCAAATTTGACATTTTTCGATAGAAAAAATATTTTTTGAAAATTTTCGATTTTACAACTAGAATGTCATGACTATACAAATCATTGAAATTTTGATCCAAGTAAGTAAAAATGTATACATAGAGGTCCTTTATGACTGGACTAAGTATAAATAAGCCAAAAATGATCAAATTTGACATTTTTCGATAGAAAAAACATTTTTTGAAAATTTTCGATTTTACAACTAGAAAGTCATGACTATACAAATCATTGAAATTTTGATCCAGGTAAGTCAAAATGTATACATAGAGGTCCTTTATGACTGGACTAAGTATAAATTATCCAAAAATGATCAAATTTGACATTTTTCGATAGGAAAAACATTTTTTGAAAATTTTCGATTTTACAACTAGAATGTCATGACTATACAAATCATTGAAATTTTGATCCAGATAAGTCAAAATGTATACATAGAGGTCCTTTATGACTGGACTAAGTATAAATAAGCCAAAAATAATCAAATTTGACATTTTTCGATAGAAAAAATATTTTTTGAAAATTTTCGATTTTACAACTAGAATGTCATGACTATACAAATCATTGAAATTTTGATCCAAGTAAGTCAAAATTTATACATAGAGGTTCTCTATGACTGGACTAAGTATAAATAAGCCAAAAAAGATCAAATTTGACATTTTTCGATAGAAAAAACATCTTTTGAAAATTTTCGATTTTACAACAAGAATGTGATGACTATTCAAATCATTGAAATTTTGATCCAAGTAAGTCCAAATGTATACATAGAGGTCCTTTATGACTGGACTAAGTATAAATAAGCCAAAAATGATCAAATTTGACATTTTTCGATAGAAAAAACATTTTTTGAAAATTTTCGATTTTACAACTAGAATGTCATGACTATACAAATCATTGAAATTTTGATCCAGGTAAGTCAAAATGTATACATAGAGGTCCTTTATGACTGAACTAAGTATAAATAAGCCAAAAATAATCAAATTTGACATTTTTCGATAGAAAAAATATTTTTTGAAAATTTTCGATTTTACAACTTGAAAGTCATGACTATACAAATCATTGAAATTTTTATCCAGGTAAGTCAAAATGTATACATAGAGGTCCTTTATGACTGGACTAAGTATAAATAAGCCAAAAATAATCAAATTTGACATTTTTCGATAGAAAAAATATTTTTTGAAAATTTTCGATTTTACAACTAGAATGTCATGACTATACAAATCATTGAAATTTTGATCCAGGTAAGTCAAAATGTATACATAGAGGTCCTTTATGACTGGACTAAGTATAAATAGGCCAAAAATAATCAAATTTGACATTTTTCGATAGAAAAAATATTTTTTGAAAATTTTCGATTTTACAACTAGAATGTCATGACTATACAAATCATTGAAATTTTGATCCAAGTAAGTCTAAATGTATACATAGAGGTCCTTTATGACTGGAATAAGTATAAATAAGCTAAAAATGATCAAATTTGCCATTTTTCGATGGAAAAAACAATTTTTGAAAATTTTCGATTTTACAACTAGAATGTCATGACTATACAAATCATTGAAATTTTGATCCAGGTAAGTCAAAATGTATACATAGAGGTCCTTTATGACTGGACTAAGTATAAATAAGCTAAAAATGATCAAATTTGACATTTTTCGATAGAAAAAACATTTTTTGAAAATTTTCGATTTTACAACTAGAATGTCATGACTATACAAATCATTGAAATTTTGATCCAGGTAAGTCAAAATGTATACATAGAGGTCCTTTATGACTGGACTAAGTATAAATAAGCCAAAAATAATCAAATTTGACATTTTTCGATAGAAAAAATATTTTTTGAAAATTTTCGATTTTACAACTAGAATGTCATGACTATACAAATCATTGAAATTTTGATCCAGGTAAGTCAAAATGTATACATAGAGGTCCTTTATGACTGAACTAAGTATAAATAAGCCAAAAATAATCAAATTTGACATTTTTCGATAGAAAAAATATTTTTTGAAAGTTTTCGATTTTACAACTTGAAAGTCATGACTATACAAATCATTGAAATTTTTATCCAGGTAAGTCAAAATGTATACATAGAGGTCCTTTATGACTGGACTAAGTATAAATAAGCCAAAAATAATCAAATTTGACATTTTTCGATAGAAAAAATATTTTTTGAAAATTTTCGATTTTACAACTAGAATGTCATGACTATACAAATCATTGAAATTTTGATCCAGGTAAGTCAAAATGTATACATAGAGGTCCTTTATGACTGGACTAAGTATAAATAAGCCAAAAATAATCAAATTTGACATTTTTCGATAGAAAAAATATTTTTTGAAAATTTTCGATTTTACAACTAGAATGTCATGACTATACAAATCATTGAAATTTTGATCCAAGTAAGTCTAAATGTATACATAGAGGTCCTTTATGACTGGAATAAGTATAAATAAGCTAAAAATGATCAAATTTGCCATTTTTCGATGGAAAAAACAATTTTTGAAAATTTTCGATTTTACAACTAGAATGTCATGACTATACAAATCATTGAAATTTTGATCCAGGTAAGTCAAAATGTATACATAGAGGTCCTTTATGACTGGACTAAGTAAAAATAAGCTAAAAATGATCAAATTTGACATTTTTCGATAGAAAAAATATTTTTTGAAAATTTTCGATTTTACAACTAGAATGTCATGACTATACAAATCATTGAAATTTTGATCCAAGTAAGTCAAAATGTATACATAGAGGTTCTTTATGACTGGACTAAGTATAAATAAGCCAAAAAAGATCAAATTTGACATTTTTCGATAGAAAAAACATTTTTTGAAAATTTTCGATTTTACAACAAGAATGTGATGATTATTCAAATCATTGAAATTTTGATCCAAGTAAGTCCAAATGTATACATAGAGGTCCTTTATGACTGGACTAAGTATAAATAAGCCAAAAATGATCAAATTTGACATTTTTCGATAGAAAAAACATTTTTTGAAAATTTTCGATTTTACAACTAGAATGTCATGACTATACAAATCATTGAAATTTTGATCCAGGTAAGTCAAAATGTATACATAGAGGTCCTTTATGACTGGACTAAGTATAAATAAGCCAAAAATGATCAAATTTGACATTTTTCGATAGAAAAAATATTTTTTGAAAATTTTCGATTTTACAACTAGAATGTCATGCTTATACAAATCATTGAAATTTTGATCCAGGTAAGTCAAAATGTATACATAGAGGTCCTTTATGACTGGACTAAGTATAAATAAGCTAAAAATGATCAAATTTGCCATTTTTCGATGGAAAAAACAATTTTTGAAAATTTCCGATTTTACTACTAGAATGTCATGACTATACAAATAATTGATATTTTGATCCAAGTAAGTAAAAATGTATACATAGAGGTCCTTTATGACTGGACTAAGTATATATAAGCCAAAAAATAATCAAATTTGACATTTTTCGATAGAAAAAATATTTTTTGAAAATTTTCGATTTTACAACTAGAATGTTATGATTATTCAAATCATTGAAATTTTGATCCAAGTAAGTCCAAATGTATACATAGAGGTCCTTTATGACTGGACTAAGTATAAATAAGCCAAAAATGATCAAATTTGACATTTTTCGATAGAAAAAACATTTTTTGAAAATTTTCGATTTTACAACTAGAATGTCATCACTATACAAATCATTGAAATTTTGATCCAGGTAAGTCAAAATGTATACATAGAGGTCCTTTATGACTGGACTAAGTATAAATGAGCCAAAAATAATCAAATTTGACATTTTTCGATAGAAAAAATATTTTTTGAAAATTTTCGATTTTACAACTAGAATGTCATGACTATACAAATCATTGAAATTTTGATCCAAGTAAGTCTTATTGTATACATAGAGGTCCTTTATGACTGGAATAAGTATAAATAAGCTAAAAATGATCAAATTTGCCATTTTTCGATGGAAAAAACAATTTTTGAAAATTTCCGATTTTACTACTAGAATGTCATGACTATACAAATAATTGAAATTTTGATCCAAGTAAGTAAAAATGTATACATAGAGGTCCTTTATGACTGAACTAAGTATAAATAAGCCAAAAATAATCAAATTTGACATTTTTCGATAGAAAAAATATTTTTTGAAAATTTTCGATTTTACAACTAGAATGTCATGACTAAACAAATCATTGAAATTTTGATCCAAGTAAGTCTAAATGTATACATAGAGGTCCTTTATGACTGGAATAAGTATAAATAAGCTAAAAATGATCAAATTTGCCATTTTTCGATAGAAAAAACTATTTTTGAAAATTTTCGATTTTACAACTAGAATGTCATGACTATACAAATCATTGAAATTTTGATCCAGGTAAGTCAAAATGTATACATAGAGGTCCTTTATGACTGGACTAAGTATAAATAAGCCAAAAATAATCAAATTTGACATTTTTCGATAGAAAAAATATTTTTTGAAAATTTTCGATTTTACAACTAGAATGTCATGACTATACAAATCATTGAAATTTTGATCCAAGTAAGTCTAAATGTATACATAGAGGTCCTTTATGACTGGAATAAGTATAAATAAGCTAAAAATGATCAAATTTGCCATTTTTCGATGGAAAAAACAATTTTTGAAAATTTCCGATTTTACTACTAGAATGTCATGACTATACAAATAATTGAAATTTTGATCCAAGTAAGTAAAAATGTATACATAGAGGTCCTTTATGACTGGACTAAGTATATATAAGCCAAAAAAAATCAAATTTGACATTTTTCGATAGAAAAAATATTTTTTGAAAATTTTCGATTTTACAACTAGAATGTTATGACTATACAAATCATTGAAATTTTGATCCAAGTAAGTCAAAATGTATACATAGAGGTTCTTTATGACTGGACTAAGTATAAATAAGCCAAAAAAGATCAAATTTGACATTTTTCGATAGAAAAAACATTTTTTGAAAATTTTCGATTTTACAACAAGAATGTGATGATTATTCAAATAATTGAAATTTTGATCCAAGTAAGTAAAAATGTATACATAGAGGTCCTTTATGACTGGACTAAGTATATATAAGCCAAAAATAATCAAATTTGACATTTTTCGATAGAAAAAATATTTTTTGAAAATTTTCGATTTTACAACTAGAATGTTATGACTATACAAATCATTGAAATTTTGATCCAAGTAAGTCAAAATGTATACATAGAGGTTCTTTATGACTGGACTAAGTATAAATAAGCCAAAAAAGATCAAATTTGACATTTTTCGATAGAAAAAACATTTTTTGAAAATTTTCGATTTTACAACAAGAATGTGATGATTATTCAAATCATTGAAATTTTGATCCAAGTAAGTCCAAATGTATACATAGAGGTCCTTTATGACTGGACTAAGTATAAATAAGCCAAAAATGATCAAATTTGACATTTTTCGATAGAAAAAACATTTTTTGAAAATTTTCGATTTTACAACTAGAATGTCATGACTATACAAATCATTGAAATTTTGATCCAGGTAAGTCAAAATGTATACATAGAGGTCCTTTATGACTGGACTAAGTATAAATAAGCTAAAAATGATCAAATTTGACATTTTTCGATAGAAAAAACATTTTTTGAAAATTTTCGATTTTACAACTAGAATGTCATGACTATACAAATCATTGAAATTTTGATCCAGGTAAGTCAAAATGTATACATAGAGGTCCTTTATGACTGGACTAAGTATAAATAAGCCAAAAATAATCAAATTTGACATTTTTCGATAGAAAAAATATTTTTTGAAAATTTTCGATTTTACAACTAGAATGTCATGACTATACAAATCATTGAAATTTTGATCCAGGTAAGTCAAAATGTATACATAGAGGTCCTTTATGACTGGACCAAGTATAAATAAGCCAAAAATAATCAAATTTGACATTTTTCGATAGAAAAAATATTTTTTGAAAATTTTCGATTTTACAACTAGAATGTCATGCTTATACAAATCATTGAAATTTTGATCCAGGTAAGTCAAAATGTATACATAGAGGTCCTTTATGACTGGACTAAGTATAAATAAGCTAAAAATGATCAAATTTGCCATTTTTCGATGGAAAAAACAATTTTTGAAAATTTCCGATTTTACTACTAGAATGTCATGACTATACAAATAATTGATATTTTGATCCAAGTAAGTAAAAATGTATACATAGAGGTCCTTTATGACTGGACTAAGTATATATAAGCCAAAAATAATCAAATTTGACATTTTTCGATAGAAAAAATATTTTTTGAAAATTTTCGATTTTACAACTAGAATGTTATGATTATTCAAATCATTGAAATTTTGATCCAAGTAAGTCCAAATGTATACATAGAGGTCCTTTATGACTGGACTAAGTATAAATAAGCCAAAAATGATCAAATTTGACATTTTTCGATAGAAAAAACATTTTTTGAAAATTTTCGATTTTACAACTAGAATGTCATCACTATACAAATCATTGAAATTTTGATCCAGGTAAGTCAAAATGTATACATAGAGGTCCTTTATGACTGGACTAAGTATAAATGAGCCAAAAATAATCAAATTTGACATTTTTCGATAGAAAAAATATTTTTTGAAAATTTTCGATTTTACAACTAGAATGTCATGACTATACAAATCATTGAAATTTTGATCCAAGTAAGTCTTATTGTATACATAGAGGTCCTTTATGACTGGAATAAGTATAAATAAGCTAAAAATGATCAAATTTGCCATTTTTCGATGGAAAAAACAATTTTTGAAAATTTCCGATTTTACTACTAGAATGTCATGACTATACAAATAATTGAAATTTTGATCCAAGTAAGTAAAAATGTATACATAGAGGTCCTTTATGACTGGACTAAGTATATATAAGCCAAAAAAAATCAAATTTGACATTTTTCGATAGAAAAAATATTTTTTGAAAATTTTCGATTTTACAACTAGAATGTTATGACTATACAAATCATTGAAATTTTGATCCAAGTAAGTCAAAATGTATACATAGAGGTTCTTTATGACTGGACTAAGTATAAATAAGCCAAAAAATATCAAATTTGACATTTTTCGATAGAAAAAACATTTTTTGAAAATTTTCGATTTTACAACAAGAATGTGATGATTATTCAAATCATTGAAATTTTGATCCAAGTAAGTCCAAATGTATACATAGAGGTCCTTTATGACTGGACTAAGTATAAATAAGCCAAAAATGATCAAATTTGACATTTTTCGATAGAAAAAACATTTTTTGAAAATTTTCGATTTTACAACTAGAATGTCATGACTATACAAATCATTGAAATTTTGATCCAGGTAAGTCAAAATGTATACATAGAGGTCCTTTATGACTGGACTAAGTATAAATAAGCTAAAAATGATCAAATTTGACATTTTTCGATAGAAAAAACATTTTTTGAAAATTTTCGATTTTACAACTAGAATGTCATGACTATACAAATCATTGAAATTTTGATCCAGGTAAGTCAAAATGTATACATAGAGGTCCTTTATGACTGGACTAAGTATAAATAAGCCAAAAATAATCAAATTTGACATTTTTCGATAGAAAAAATATTTTTTGAAAATTTTCGATTTTACAACTAGAATGTCATGACTATACAAATCATTGAAATTTTGATCCAGGTAAGTCAAAATGTATACATAGAGGTCCTTTATGACTGGACTAAGTATAAATAAGCCAAAAATAATCAAATTTGACATTTTTCGATAGAAAAAATATTTTTTGAAAATTTTCGATTTTACAACTAGAATGTCATGCTTATTCAAATCATTGAAATTTTGATCCAAGTAAGTCCAAATGTATACATAGAGGTCCTTTATGACTGGACTAAGTATAAATAAGCCAAAAATGATCAAATTTGACATTTTTCGATAGAAAAAACATTTTTTGAAAATTTTCGATTTTACAACTAGAATGTCATCACTATACAAATCATTGAAATTTTGATCCAGGTAAGTCAAAATGTATACATAGAGGTCTTTTATGACTGGACTAAGTATAAATGAGCCAAAAATAATCAAATTTGACATTTTTCGATAGAAAAAATATTTTTTGAAAATTTTCGATTTTACAACTAGAATGTCATGACTATACAAATCATTGAAATTTTGATCCAAGTAAGTCTTATTGTATACATAGAGGTCCTTTATGACTGGAATAAGTATAAATAAGCTAAAAATGATCAAATTTGCCATTTTTCGATGGAAAAAAACAATTTTTGAAAATTTCCGATTTTACTACTAGAATGTCATGACTATACAAATAATTGAAATTTTGATCCAAGTAAGTAAAAATGTATACATAGAGGTCCTTTATGACTGAACTAAGTATAAATAAGCCAAAAATAATCAAATTTGACATTTTTCGATAGAAAAAATATTTTTTGAAAATTTTCGATTTTACAACTAGAATGTCATGACTAAACAAATCATTGAAATTTTGATCCAAGTAAGTCTAAATGTATACATAGAGGTCCTTTATGACTGGAATAAGTATAAATAAGCTAAAAATGATCAAATTTGCCATTTTTCGATAGAAAAAACTATTTTTGAAAATTTCCGATTTTACTACTAGAATGTCATGACTATACAAATAATTGAAATTTTGATCCAAGTAAGTAAAAATATATACACAGAGGTCCTTTATGACTGGACTAAGTATAAATAAGCCAAAAATGATCAAATTTGACATTTTTCGATAGAAAAAACATTTTTTGAAAATTTTCGATTTTACAACTAGAATGTCATGACTATACAAATCATTGAAATTTTGATCCAGGTAAGTCAAAATGTATACATAGAGGTCCTTTATGACTGAACTAAGTATAAATAAGCCAAAAATAATCAAATTTGACATTTTTCGATAGAAAAAACATTTTTTGAAAATTTTCGATTTTACAACTAGAAAGTCATGACTATACAAATCATTGAAATTTTGATCCAGGTAAGTCAAAATGTATACATAGAGGTCCTTTATGACTGGACTAAGTATAAATAAGCCAAAAATAATCAAATTTGACATTTTTCGATAGAAAAAATATTTTTTGAAAATTTTCGATTTTACAACTAGAATGTCATGCCTATACAAATCATTGAAATTTTGATCCAGGTAAGTCAAAATGTATACATAGAGGTCCTTTATGACTGGACTAAGTATAAATAAGCCAAAAATAATCAAATTTGACATTTTTCGATAGAAAAAATATTTTTTGAAAATTTTCGATTTTACAACTAGAAAGTCATGACTATACAAATCATTGAAATTTTGATCCAGGTAAGTCAAAATGTATACATAGAGGTCCTTTATGACTGGACTAAGTATAAATAAGCCAAAAATGATCAAATTTGACATTTTTCGATAGAAAAAACATTTTTTGAAAATTTTCGATTTTATCACTAGAAAGTCATGACTATACAAATCATTGAAATTTTGATCCAGGTAAGTCAAAATGTATACATAGAGGTCCTTTATGACTGGACTAAGTATAAATAAGCCAAAAATAATCAAATTTGACATTTTTCGATAGAAAAAATATTTTTTGAAAATTTTCGATTTTAAAACTAGAATGTCATGCCTATACAAATCATTGAAATTTTGATCCAGGTAAGTCAAAATGTATACATAGAGGTCCTTTATGACTGGACTAAGTATAAATAAGCCAAAAATAATCAAATTTGACATTTTTCGATAGAAAAAATATTTTTTGAAAATTTTCGATTTTACAACTAGAATGTCATGACTATACAAATCATTGAAATTTTGATCCAAGTAAGTCTAAATGTATACATAGAGGTCATTTATGACTGGAATAAGTATAAATAAGCTAAAAATGATCAAATTTGCCATTTTTCGATGGAAAAAACAATTTTTGAAAATTTCCGATTTTACTACTAGAATGTCATGACTATACAAATAATTGAAATTTTGATCCAAGTAAGTAAAAATGTATACATAGAGGTCCTTTATGACTGGACTAAGTATATATAAGCCAAAAATAATCAAATTTGACATTTTTCGATAGAAAAAATATTTTTTGAAAATTTTCGATTTTACAACTAGAATGTTATGACTATACAAATCATTGAAATTTTGATCCAAGTAAGTCAAAATGTATACATAGAGGTTCTTTATGACTGGACTAAGTATAAATAAGCCAAAAAAGATCAAATTTGACATTTTTCGATAGAAAAAATATTTTTTGAAAATTTTCGATTTTACAACTAGAATGTCATGACTATACAAATCATTGAAATTTTGATCCAAGTAAGTCTAAATGTATACATAGAGGTCCTTTATGACTGGAATAAGTATAAATAAGCTAAAAATGATCAAATTTACCATTTGTCGATGGAAAAAACAATTTTTGAAAATTTCCGATTTTACTACTAGAATGTCATGACTATACAAATAATTGAAATTTTGATCCAAGTAAGTAAAAATGTATACATAGAGGTCCTTTATGACTGAACTAAGTATAAATAAGCCAAAAATAATCAAATTTGACATTTTTCGATAGAAAAAATATTTTTTGAAAATTTTCGATTTTACAACTAGAATGTCATGACTATACGAATCATTGAAATTTTGATCCAAGTAAGTATAAATGTATACATAGAGGTCCTTTATGACTGGAATAAGTATAAATAAGCTAAAAATGATCAAATTTGCCATTTTTCGATAGAAAAAACATTTTTTGAAAATTTTCGATTTTACAACTAGAATGTCATGACTATACAAATCATTGAAATTTTGATCCAGGTAAGTCAAAATGTATACATAGAGGTCCTTTATGACTGAACTAAGTATAAATAAGCCAAAAATAATCAAATTTGACATTTTTCGATAGAAAAAATATTTTTTGAAAATTTTCGATTTTACAACTAGAATGTTATGACTATACAAATCATTGAAATTTTGATCCAGGTAAGTCAAAATGTATACACAGAGGTCCTTTATGACTGGACTAAGTATAAATAAGCCAAAAATAATCAAATTTGACATTTTTCGATAGAAAAAACATTTTTTGAAAATTTTCGATTTTATCACTAGAAAGTCATGACTATACAAATCATTGAAATTTTGATCCAGGTAAGTCAAAATGTATACATAGAGGTCCTTTATGACTGGACTAAGTATAAATAAGCCAAAAATAATCAAATTTGACATTTTTCGATAGAAAAAATATTTTTTGAAAATTTTCGATTTTAAAACTAGAATGTCATGCCTATACAAATCATTGAAATTTTGATCCAGGTAAGTCAAAATGTATACATAGAGGTCCTTTATGACTGGACTAAGTATAAATAAGCCAAAAAAGATCAAATTTGACATTTTTCGATAGAAAAAATATTTTTTGAAAATTTTCGATTTTACAACTAGAATGTCATGACTATACAAATCATTGAAATTTTGATCCAAGTAAGTCTAAATGTATACATAGAGGTCCTTTATGACTGGAATAAGTATAAATAAGCTAAAAATGATCAAATTTGCCATTTGTCGATGGAAAAAACAATTTTTGAAAATTTCCGATTTTACTACTAGAATGTCATGACTATACAAATAATTGAAATTTTGATCCAAGTAAGTAAAAATGTATACATAGAGGTCCTTTATGACTGAACTAAGTATAAATAAGTCAAAAATAATCAAATTTGACATTTTTCGATAGAAAAAATATTTTTTGAAAATTTTCGATTTTACAACTAGAATGTCATGACTATACGAATCATTGAAATTTTGATCCAAGTAAGTATAAATGTATACATAGAGGTCCTTTATGACTGGAATAAGTATAAATAAGCTAAAAATGATCAAATTTGCCATTTTTCGATAGAAAAAACATTTTTTGAAAATTTTCGATTTTACAACTAGAATGTCATGACTATACAAATCATTGAAATTTTGATCCAGGTAAGTCAAAATGTATACATAGAGGTCCTTTATGACTGAACTAAGTATAAATAAGCCAAAAATAATCAAATTTGACATTTTTCGATAGAAAAAATATTTTTTGAAAATTTTCGATTTTACAACTAGAATGTTATGACTATACAAATCATTGAAATTTTGATCCAGGTAAGTCAAAATGTATACATAGAGGTCCTTTATGACTGGACTAAGTATAAATAAGCCAAAAATAATCAAATTTGACATTTTTCGATAGAAAAAATATTTTTTGAAAATTTTCGATTTTAGAACTAGAATGTCATGACTATACAAATCATTGAAATTTTGATCCAAGTAAGTCTAAATGTATACATAGAGGTCCTTTATGACTGGAATAAGTATAAATAAGCTAAAAATGATCAAATTTGCCATTTTTCGATGGAAAAAAACAATTTTTGAAAATTTCCGATTTTACTACTAGAATGTCATGACTATACAAATAATTGAAATTTTGATCCAAGTAAGTAAAAATGTATACATAGAGGTCCTTTATGACTGGACTAAGTATATATAAGCCAAAAATAATCAAATTTGACATTTTTCGATAGAAAAAATATTTTTTGAAAATTTTCGATTTTACAACTAGAATGTTATGACTATACAAATCATTGAAATTTTGATCCAAGTAAGTCAAAATGTATACATAGAGGTTCTTTATGACTGAACTAAGTATAAATAAGCCAAAAAAGATCAAATTTGACATTTTTCGATAGAAAAAACATTTTTTGAAAATTTTCGATTTTACAACAAGAATGTGATGATTATTCAAATCATTGAAATTTTGATCCAAGTAAGTCCAAATGTATACATAGAGGTCCTTTATGACTGGACTAAGTATAAATAAGCCAAAAATGATCAAATTTGACATTTTTCGATAGAAAAAACATTTTTTGAAAATTTTCGATTTTACAACTAGAATGTCATGACTATACAAATCATTGAAATTTTGATCCAAGTAAGTCTAAATGTATACATAGAGGTCCTTTATGACTGGAATAAGTATAAATAAGCTAAAAATGATCAAATTTGCCATTTTTCGATAGAAAAAACATTTTTTGAAAATTTTCGATTTTACAACTAGAATGTCATGACTATACAAATCATTGAAATTTTGATCCAGGTAAGTCAAAATGTATACATAGAGGTCCTTTATGACTGAACTAAGTATAAATAAGCCAAAAATAATCAAATTTGACATTTTTCGATAGAAAAAATATTTTTTGAAAATTTTCGATTTTACAACTAGAATGTTATGACTATACAAATCATTGAAATTTTGATCCAGGTAAGTCAAAATGTATACATAGAGGTCCTTTATGACTGGACTAAGTATAAATAAGCCAAAAATAATCAAATTTGACATTTTTCGATAGAAAAAATATTTTTTGAAAATTTTCGATTTTAGAACTAGAATGTCATGACTATACAAATCATTGAAATTTTGATCCAAGTAAGTCTAAATGTATACATAGAGGTCATTTATGACTGGAATAAGTATAAATAAGCTAAAAATGATCAAATTTGCCATTTTTCGATGGAAAAAACAATTTTTGAAAATTTCCGATTTTACTACTAGAATGTCATGACTATACAAATAATTGAAATTTTGATCCAAGTAAGTAAAAATGTATACATAGAGGTCCTTTATGACTGGACTAAGTATATATAAGCCAAAAATAATCAAATTTGACATTTTTCGATAGAAAAAATATTTTTTGAAAATTTTCGATTTTACAACTAGAATGTTATGACTATACAAATCATTGAAATTTTGATCCAAGTAAGTCAAAATGTATACATAGAGGTTCTTTATGACTGGACTAAGTATAAATAAGCCAAAAAAGATCAAATTTGACATTTTTCGATAGAAAAAAACATTTTTTGAAAATTTTCGATTTTACAACAAGAATGTGATGATTATTCAAATCATTGAAATTTTGATCCAAGTAAGTCCAAATGTATACATAGAGGTCCTTTATGACTGGACTAAGTATAAATAAGCCAAAAATGATCAAATTTGACATTTTTCGATAGAAAAAACATTTTTTGAAAATTTTCGATTTTACAACTAGAATGTCATGACTATACAAATCATTGAAATTTTGATCCAGGTAAGTCAAAATGTATAGATATAGGTCCTTTATGACTGGACTAAGTATAAATAAGCCAAAAATAATCAAATTTGACATTTTTCGATAGAAAAAATATTTTTTGAAAATTTTCGATTTTACAACTAGAATGTCATGACTATACAAATAATTGAAATTTTGATCCAGGTAAGTCAAAATGTATACATAGAGGTCCTTTATGACTGGACTAAGTATAAATAAGCCAAAAATAATCAAATTTGACATTTTTCGATAGAAAAAATATTTTTTGAAAATTTTCGATTTTACAACTAGAATGTCATGACTATACAAATCATTGAAATTTTGATAAAAGTAAGTCTAAATGTATACATAGAGGTCCTTTATGACTGGAATAAGTATAAATAAGCTAAAAATGATCAAATTTGCCATTTTTCGATGGAAAAAACAATTTTTGAAAATTTCCGATTTTACTACTAGAATGTCATGACTATACAAATAATTGAAATTTTGATCCAAGTAAGTAAAAATGTATACATAGAGGTCCTTTATGACTGGACTAAGTATATATAAGCCAAAAATAATCAAATTTGACATTTTTCGATAGAAAAAATATTTTTTGAAAATTTTCGATTTTACAACTAGAATGTTATGACTATACAAATCATTGAAATTTTGATCCAGGTAAGTCAAAATGTATACATAGAGGTCCTTTATGACTGGACTAAGTATAAATAAGCCAAAAATAATCAAATTTGACATTTTTCGATAGAAAAAATATTTTTTGAAAATTTTCGATTTTAGAACTAGAATGTCATGACTATACAAATCATTGAAATTTTGATCCAAGTAAGTCTAAATGTATACATAGAGGTCATTTATGACTGGAATAAGTATAATTAAGCTAAAAATGATCAAATTTGCCATTTTTCGATGGAAAAAACAATTTTTGAAAATTTCCGATTTTACTACTAGAATGTCATGACTATACAAATAATTGAAATTTTGATCCAAGTAAGTAAAAATGTATACATAGAGGTCCTTTATGACTGGACTAAGTATATATAAGCCAAAAATAATCAAATTTGACATTTTTCGATAGAAAAAATATTTTTTGAAAATTTTCGATTTTACAACTAGAATGTTATGACTATACAAATCATTGAAATTTTGATCCAAGTAAGTCAAAATGTATACATAGAGGTTCTTTATGACTGGACTAAGTATAAATAAGCCAAAAAAGATCAAATTTGACATTTTTCGATAGAAAAAATATTTTTTGAAAATTTTCGATTTTACAACTAGAATGTCATGACTATACAAATCATTGAAATTTTGATCCAAGTAAGTCTAAATGTATACATAGAGGTCCTTTATGACTGGAATAAGTATAAATAAGCTAAAAATGATCAAATTTACCATTTGTCGATGGAAAAAACAATTTTTGAAAATTTCCGATTTTACTACTAGAATGTCATGACTATACAAATAATTGAAATTTTGATCCAAGTAAGTAAAAATGTATACATAGAGGTCCTTTATGACTGGACTAAGTATATATAAGCCAAAAATAATCAAATTTGACATTTTTCGATAGAAAAAATATTTTTTGAAAATTTTCGATTTTACAACTAGAATGTTATGACTATACAAATCATTGAAATTTTGATCCAAGTAAGTCAAAATGTATACATAGAGGTTCTTTATGACTGGACTAAGTATAAATAAGCCAAAAAAGATCAAATTTGACATTTTTCGATAGAAAAAATATTTTTTGAAAATTTTCGATTTTACAACTAGAATGTCATGACTATACAAATCATTGAAATTTTGATCCAAGTAAGTCTAAATGTATACATAGAGGTCCTTTATGACTGGAATAAGTATAAATAAGCTAAAAATGATCAAATTTGCCATTTGTCGATGGAAAAAACAATTTTTGAAAATTTCCGATTTTACTACTAGAATGTCATGACTATACAAATAATTGAAATTTTGATCCAAGTAAGTAAAAATGTATACAAAGAGGTCCTTTATGACTGAACTAAGTATAAATAAGCCAAAAATAATCAAATTTGACATTTTTCGATAGAAAAAATATTTTTTGAAAATTTTCGATTTTACAACTAGAATGTCATGACTATACGAATCATTGAAATTTTGATCCAAGTAAGTATAAATGTATACATAGAGGTCCTTTATGACTGGAATAAGTATAAATAAGCTAAAAATGATCAAATTTGCCATTTTTCGATAGAAAAAACATTTTTTGAAAATTTTCGATTTTACAACTAGAATGTCATGACTATACAAATCATTGAAATTTTGATCCAGGTAAGTCAAAATGTATACATAGAGGTCCTTTATGACTGAACTAAGTATAAATAAGCCAAAAATAATCAAATTTGACATTTTTCGATAGAAAAAATATTTTTTGAAAATTTTCGATTTTACAACTAGAATGTTATGACTATACAAATCATTGAAATTTTGATCCAGGTAAGTCAAAATGTATACATAGAGGTCCTTTATGACTGGACTAAGTATAAATAAGCCAAAAATAATCAAATTTGACATTTTTCGATAGAAAAAATATTTTTTGAAAATTTTCGATTTTAGAACTAGAATGTCATGACTATACAAATCATTGAAATTTTGATCCAAGTAAGTCTAAATGTATACATAGAGGTCATTTATGACTGGAATAAGTATAAATAAGCTAAAAATGATCAAATTTGCCATTTTTCGATGGAAAAAACAATTTTTGAAAATTTCCGATTTTACTACTAGAATGTCATGACTATACAAATAATTGAAATTTTGATCCAAGTAAGTAAAAATGTATACATAGAGGTCCTTTATGACTGGACTAAGTATATATAAGCCAAAAATAATCAAATTTGACATTTTTCGATAGAAAAAATATTTTTTGAAAATTTTCGATTTTACAACTAGAATGTTATGACTATACAAATCATTGAAATTTTGATCCAAGTAAGTCAAAATGTATACATAGAGGTTCTTTATGACTGAACTAAGTATAAATAAGCCAAAAAAGATCAAATTTGACATTTTTCGATAGAAAAAACATTTTTTGAAAATTTTCGATTTTACAACAAGAATGTGATGATTATTCAAATCATTGAAATTTTGATCCAAGTAAGTCCAAATGTATACATAGAGGTCCTTTATGACTGGACTAAGTATAAATAAGCCAAAAATGATCAAATTTGACATTTTTCGATAGAAAAAACATTTTTTGAAAATTTTCGATTTTACAACTAGAATGTCATGACTATACAAATCATTGAAATTTTGATCCAAGTAAGTCTAAATGTATACATAGAGGTCCTTTATGACTGGAATAAGTATAAATAAGCTAAAAATGATCAAATTTGCCATTTTTCGATAGAAAAAACATTTTTTGAAAATTTTCGATTTTACAACTAGAATGTCATGACTATACAAATCATTGAAATTTTGATCCAGGTAAGTCAAAATGTATACATAGAGGTCCTTTATGACTGAACTAAGTATAAATAAGCCAAAAATAATCAAATTTGACATTTTTCGATAGAAAAAATATTTTTTGAAAATTTTCGATTTTACAACTAGAATGTTATGACTATACAAATCATTGAAATTTTGATCCAGGTAAGTCAAAATGTATACATAGAGGTCCTTTATGACTGGACTAAGTATAAATAAGCCAAAAATAATCAAATTTGACATTTTTCGATAGAAAAAATATTTTTTGAAAATTTTCGATTTTAGAACTAGAATGTCATGACTATACAAATCATTGAAATTTTGATCCAAGTAAGTCTAAATGTATACATAGAGGTCATTTATGACTGGAATAAGTATAAATAAGCTAAAAATGATCAAATTTGCCATTTTTCGATGGAAAAAACAATTTTTGAAAATTTCCGATTTTACTACTAGAATGTCATGACTATACAAATAATTGAAATTTTGATCCAAGTAAGTAAAAATGTATACATAGAGGTCCTTTATGACTGGACTAAGTATATATAAGCCAAAAATAATCAAATTTGACATTTTTCGATAGAAAAAATATTTTTTGAAAATTTTCGATTTTACAACTAGAATGTTATGACTATACAAATCATTGAAATTTTGATCCAAGTAAGTCAAAATGTATACATAGAGGTTCTTTATGACTGAACTAAGTATAAATAAGCCAAAAAAGATCAAATTTGACATTTTTCGATAGAAAAAACATTTTTTGAAAATTTTCGATTTTACAACAAGAATGTGATGATTATTCAAATCATTGAAATTTTGATCCAAGTAAGTCCAAATGTATACATAGAGGTCCTTTATGACTGGACTAAGTATAAATAAGCCAAAAATGATCAAATTTGACATTTTTCGATAGAAAAAACATTTTTTGAAAATTTTCGATTTTACAACTAGAATGTCATGACTATACAAATCATTGAAATTTTGATCCAGGTAAGTCAAAATGTATAGATATAGGTCCTTTATGACTGGACTAAGTATAAATAAGCCAAAAATAATCAAATTTGACATTTTTCGATAGAAAAAATATTTTTTGAAAATTTTCGATTTTACAACTAGAATGTCATGACTATACAAATAATTGAAATTTTGATCCAGGTAAGTCAAAATGTATACATAGAGGTCCTTTATGACTGGACTAAGTATAAATAAGCCAAAAATAATCAAATTTGACATTTTTCGATAGAAAAAATATTTTTTGAAAATTTTCGATTTTACAACTAGAATGTCATGACTATACAAATCATTGAAATTTTGATAAAAGTAAGTCTAAATGTATACATAGAGGTCCTTTATGACTGGAATAAGTATAAATAAGCTAAAAATGATCAAATTTGCCATTTTTCGATGGAAAAAACAATTTTTGAAAATTTCCGATTTTACTACTAGAATGTCATGACTATACAAATAATTGAAATTTTGATCCAAGTAAGTAAAAATGTATACATAGAGGTCCTTTATGACTGGACTAAGTATATATAAGCCAAAAATAATCAAATTTGACATTTTTCGATAGAAAAAATATTTTTTGAAAATTTTCGATTTTACAACTAGAATGTCATGACTATACAAATCATTGAAATTTTGATCCAGGTAAGTCAAAATGTATACATAGAGGTCCTTTATGACTGGACTAAGTATAAATAAGCCAAAAATAATCAAATTTGACATTTTTCGATAGAAAAAAATATTTTTTGAAAATTTTCGATTTTACAACTAGAATGTCATGACTATACAAATCATTGAAATTTTGATCCAAGTAAGTCTAAATGTATACATAGAGGTCATTTATGACTGGAATAAGTATAATTAAGCTAAAAATGATCAAATTTGCCATTTTTCGATGGAAAAAACAATTTTTGAAAATTTCCGATTTTACTACTAGAATGTCATGACTATACAAATAATTGAAATTTTGATCCAAGTAAGTAAAAATGTATACATAGAGGTCCTTTATGACTGGACTAAGTATATATAAGCCAAAAATAATCAAATTTGACATTTTTCGATAGAAAAAATATTTTTTGAAAATTTTCGATTTTACAACTAGAATGTTATGACTATACAAATCATTGAAATTTTGATCCAAGTAAGTCAAAATGTATACATAGAGGTTCTTTATGACTGGACTAAGTATAAATAAGCCAAAAAAGATCAAATTTGACATTTTTCGATAGAAAAAACATTTTTTGAAAATTTTCGATTTTACAACAAGAATGTCATGACTATACAAATCATTGAAATTTTGATCCAGGTAAGTCAAAATGTATACATAGAGGTCCTTTATGACTGGACTAAGTATAAATGAGCCAAAAATAATCAAATTTGACATTTTTCGATAGAAAAAATATTTTTTGAAAATTTTCGATTTTACAACTAGAATGTCATGACTATACAAATCATTGAAATTTTGATCCAAGTAAGTCTAAATGTATACATAGAGGTCCTTTATGACTGGAATAAGTATAAATAAGCTAAAAATGATCAAATTTGCCATTTTTCGATGGAAAAAACAATTTTTGAAAATTTCCGATTTTACTACTAGAATGTCATGACTATACAAATAATTGAAATTTTCATCCAAGTAAGTAAAAATGTATACATAGAGGTCCTTTATGACTGAACTAAGTATAAATAAGCCAAAAATAATCAAATTTGACATTTTTCGATAGAAAAAATATTTTTTGAAAATTTTCGATTTTACAACTAGAATGTCATGACTATACAAATCATTGAAATTTTGATCCAAGTAAGTATAAATGTATACATAGAGGTCCTTTATGACTGGAATAAGTATAAATAAGCTAAAAATGATCAAATTTGCCATTTTTCGATAGAAAAAACATTTTTTGAAAATTTTCGATTTTACAACTAGAATGTCATGACTATACAAATCATTGAAATTTTGATCCAGGTAAGTCAAAATGTATACATAGAGGTCCTTTATGACTGAACTAAGTATAAATAAGCCAAAAATAATCAAATTTGACATTTTTCGATAGAAAAAATATTTTTTGAAAATTTTCGATTTTACAACTAGAATGTCATGACTATACAAATCATTGAAATTTTGATCCAAGTAAGTCTAAATGTATACATAGAGGTCCTTTATGACTGGAATAAGTATAAATAAGCTAAAAATGATCAAATTTGCCATTTTTCGATAGAAAAAACAATTTTTGAAAATTTCCGATTTTACTACTAGAATGTCATGACTATACAAATAATTGAAATTTTGATCCAAGTAAGTAAAAATGTATACATAGAGGTCCTTTATGACTGGACTAAGTATAAATAAGCCAAAAATGATCAAATTTGACATTTTTCGATAGAAAAAACATTTTTTGAAAATTTTCGATTTTACAACTAGAAAGTCATGACTATACAAATCATTGAAATTTTGATCCAGGTAAGTCAAAATGTATACATATAGGTCCTTTATGACTGGACTAAGTATAAATAAGCCAAAAATAATCAAATTTGACATTTTTCGATAGAAAAAATATTTTTTGAAAATTTTCGATTTTACAACTAGAATGTCATGACTATACAAATCATTGAAATTTTGATCCAGGTAAGTCAAAATGTATACATAGAGGTCCTTTATGACTGGACTAAGTATAAATAAGCCAAAAATAATCAAATTTGACATTTTTCGATAGAAAAAATATTTTTTGAAAATTTTCGATTTTACAACTAGAATGTCATGACTATACAAATCATTGAAATTTTGATAAAAGTAAGTCTAAATGTATACATAGAGGTCCTTTATGACTGGAATAAGTATAAATAAGCTAAAAATGATCAAATTTGCCATTTTTCGATGGAAAAAACAATTTTTGAAAATTTCCGATTTTACTACTAGAATGTCATGACTATACAAATAATTGAAATTTTGATCCAAGTAAGTAAAAATGTATACATAGAGGTCCTTTATGACTGGACTAAGTATATATAAGCCAAAAATAATCAAATTTGACATTTTTCGATAGAAAAAATATTTTTTGAAAATTTTCGATTTTACAACTAGAATGTTATGACTATACAAATCATTGAAATTTTGATCCAAGTAAGTCAAAATGTATACATAGAGGTTCTTTATGACTGGACTAAGTATAAATAAGCCAAAAAAGATCAAATTTGACATTTTTCGATAGAAAAAACATTTTTTGAAAATTTTCGATTTTACAACAAGAATATGATGATTATTCAAATCATTGAAATTTTGATCCAAGTAAGTCCAAATGTATACATAGAGGTCCTTTATGACTGGACTAAGTATAAATAAGCCAAAAATGATCAAATTTGACATTTTTCGATAGAAAAAACATTTTTTGAAAATTTTCGATTTTACAACTAGAATGTCATGACTATACAAATCATTGAAATTTTGATCCAGGTAAGTCTAAATGTATACATAGAGGTCCTTTATGACTGGACTAAGTATAAATGAGCCAAAAATAATCAAATTTGACATTTTTCGATAGAAAAAATATTTTCTGAAAATTTTCGATTTTACAACTAGAATGTCATGACTATACAAATCATTGAAATTTTGATCCAAGTAAGTCTAAATGTATACATAGAGGTCCTTTATGACTGGAATAAGTATAAATAAGCTAAAAACGATCAAATTTGCCATTTTTCGATGGTAAAAACAATTTTTGAAAATTTCCGATTTTACTACTAGAATGTGTTATGTTACAAAACATTATTATTGTACAAATTTAAAATTTTATCTGCGCAACCGCACAAAACATACCCGAGCTGTTGTGGATGCGAAGGCGAATGAAATCTTCCTCTTTAATTATCGTACTCCGTCGATTGAACATCTAATCGATCATACATTCATCTAAAAATAATTATTTTTAAAGTTAAACATGTCGACGAAACAGTAAAATTTATATTTGATTCATGAGTAAATGGGTCATGTAAATTATATTTCAAAAGTCAAATGAAACGAACGTAATCTTAACATATT
This sequence comes from Chrysoperla carnea, assembly GCF_905475395.1. Taxonomy (NCBI): domain Eukaryota; kingdom Metazoa; phylum Arthropoda; class Insecta; order Neuroptera; family Chrysopidae; genus Chrysoperla; species Chrysoperla carnea. Next base: position 100,605,345 of record NC_058338.1, read on the forward strand.
TGTAAAATGAAAGGATCAATAAAGGAAATAATTTTAGAGCAAAATGTTAGTTTATTTGAAATTTTGGAACACGTGTGTTGAGCCGTTTTACAGTGGATCAACAGTGGAATAAATTGGAATATCATTCATTAGGCGGTTATCCTGAAAGATAAATATCCCCTACAATGGAGATCAAAGGTAATTCCAACAATATTCTACCAGTTTTCTAAATTAATCAAGAACTTTCTTACCTCGCTATAATTTGTTGAAGTTTGAAATAAAATTAATGACAGCTACGAACTTTTCGTACGCCATATTCAACACTTTATTTACTGAGTGAATTGGGATAAAATCATAGTACCAACATGAAGAAGTAAAATTATGTTTGATGGAATTCAAAATTCTATTCTTGCAAGGGTTAAAATTGGATTTATGTTGTGTCACTGATAAATGGGCCAAGGATAAACAGACCGTAACTTCCACAGATAAACATCAATCATTATTGAGATTTATCCTTAAAAATCTATTACGGCAAAGTGAAGATCTTATACCACGTGGTGACATCTATACAGGGCGATCAATAATTTCGTTAATCGATCACCATAATTAGCACGCATATAAAGCATTTCACTTAGTCGTGAAACAAACCTTTTATCGATTAACATAATATTGATCTACACCAAAAGGGGGATTTTCATAATACTTGTGATAGTTAATTCTAAACTCTACAACGACATCTTGTAACACACATAACATATGGTAGCAAAGCTTTAAACTATTTAAAAATAGATATTAACAGGTTAGAACCAAAATTCAAATTATAACCATAAATTTCATAACAAGATTAATTCAAAAAGCGAAGCATTTGGATTAATCTTAAGAATAGAATTAACAAGGAATTTCACACAAAATAAAACACAAAAAAATTTCAAACAAATTAATTTATTATTTATAGCGAGTCTGAAAACATTCCAAAGAATTTTTTTTTCTTTATAAGATCTTTCAACAAAAAAAAAAAAAGAAACATATTCTGCCTTGGTATTTATTATTTACAGACTGAACCAACTTCGTCATCTGCAAGTGGAACCAAGCATTCCGTAGTAGGAGATCAAACATAAATTGAAGTCATCATAATAAATTGGTGGACAGAAATTTTCACGATGCAGAAAACACTTTCGCATCCACAACACACTCGGTGGTCGTCAATCATACACAGGTAGAATAAACATATACCATTAAACCGAGGGCACTCTGCACCCAACCTTAATCCTACTTCCACATTCAGAACCTAACAGACAATTATCGACACGTGACCCAAACCTGACGGACCAAATGGCTATCCATAACAGTTTTTTGCTTGATACACATGAACGCATAATCAGTTTAAATCCGGTCGTGCTGACGTTTCATCCTGATATCCACAAGCTTTGTGAGGGAATTCCAAGAACCGACGATGATGACTCTGAAAAATTGAAACAAATTATAAAAATGTTTCAACGAACAATAATTGGATGTACAACAAGTATTTCAATGGAAAGTTTTTAAAGAAATATACCCCAATCCGAACCGTATCACAAATCACCACCTACAAGGCCTAAAATTTCACAAAATTTTACAAATTTCGACGATTATTACGGCCAAATGATGACACAATAAAACATTTCAACATTCGGAAGAAATACTTAAACGAGTAAAAGAAAATGGTTCGACAGCAGACCCAATATGTACAAAATACAAAATTTCATATACAAAAAAAAAAAATTATTATCAACATCTGAAAACAAATCCATATATATATATGGAAAAGAAACGTTAAAATTAATTCACTCAATACAAATTCGATAATATTGTTGGTGCACCTCCACGAAAATTCTAAGGGCACAGCTAAACTGGAACGTTGGAAATTGAATTCACCACAACACAAGTTCATGGTTGAAACATTCCGGGTACAAATAACAACATCGACGATGCTTGTCACATCTTTACGAAATGGAAAATTGAACCATCCACAAACTGAATCACTACATAAACTACAATTCCAAGACATTTTACCAGACGATACCCTACTATTCTTACGGATACTTATGAAAATTCCCAAACGTTCGCGTTGTACAAGCACTGGATGAAGTATGTAAATACATCACTGCTCGTTTAAAACACGACAATCTGATGAAAATTTTACAAATTCAAGCCGGGCTTCTCCGTAAACTAGTGAGAAAAACATAAGGAAAGAAGATTGGAGGAATATGTATCGTGACGTGGTATATTACGTAAAATCTTGCAAATCTGTCAGAAACGCAAATCATCGCCATCACAACGACGTCCAAAAGTGGAAACACACTATATGGCCTGAAAAGTTCCAAAAGAGTCCATCATCAACCGATTCTTGGATGAATCCTTAAAAATGACGTAGAGACTACTTTAATAAAACCGGGCGTAAACATGTGTATAAAGTAAACGACTGGGTACAACTAGAGAAGCATCAAATAGCCATGGACAATATTTAAGACCATTCAAAAAAAAAAAAAAAAAAAAAGGGCATACGTACACCTCCCGAACAGTGACCTCCTATCCTTCTGATTCCCCCCCCCCCCGAGTCCCACACAGATTGTTCCCTCGGTGGGTAGTGGTCAGCAACTCCTCGTACATGCAAGAGTGTAACACCCCAATCTTCTGGAAGAAGGGTGGAAATATGTTATGTTACAAAACATTATTATTGTACAAATTTAAAATTTTATCTGCGCAACCGCACAAAACATACCCGAGCTGTTGTGGATGCGAAGGCGAATGAAATCTTCCTCTTTAATTATCGTACTCCGTCGATTGAACATCTAATCGATCATACATTCATCTAAAAATAATTATTTTTAAAGTTAAACATGTCGACGAAACAGTAAAATTTATATTTGATTCATGAGTAAATTGGTCATGTAAATTATATTTCAAAAGTCAAATGAAACGAACGTAATCTTAACATATTTGTAAAATGAAAGGATCAATAAAGGAAATAATTTTAGAGCAAAATGTTAGTTTATTTGAAATTTTGGAACACGTGTGTTGAGCCGTTTTACAGTGGATCAACAGTGGAATAAATTGGAATATCATTCATTAGGCGGTTATCCTGAAAGATAAATATCCCCTACAATGGAGATCAAAGGTAATTCCAACAATATTCTACCAGTTTTCTAAATTAATCAAGAACTTTCTTACCTCGCTATAATTTGTTGAAGTTTGAAATTAAATTAATGACAGCTACGAACTTTTCGTACGCCATATTCAACACTTTATTTACTGAGTGAATTGGGATAAAATCATAGTACCAACTTGAAGAAGTAAAATTATGTTTGGTGGAATTCAAAATTCTATTCTTGCAAGGGTTAAAATTGGATTTATGTTGTGTCACTGATAAATGGGCCAAGGATAAACAGACCGTAACTTCCACAGATAAACATCAATCATTATTGAGATTTATCCTTAAAAATCTATTACGGCAAAGTGAAGATCTTATACCACGTGGTGACATCTATACAGGGCGATCAATAATTTCGTTAATCGATCTATCACCATAATTAGCACGCATATAAAGCATTTCACTTAGTCGTGAAACAAACCTTTTATCGATTAACATAATATTGATCTACACCAAAAGGGGGATTTTCATAATACTTGTGATAGTTAATTCTAAACTCTACAACGACATCTTGTAACACACATAACAAATGTCATGACTATACAAATAATTGAAATTTTGATCCAAGTAAGTAAAAATGTATACATAGAGGTCCTTTATGACTGGACTAAGTATAAATAAGCCAAAAATGATCAAATTTGACATTTTTCGATAGAAAAAACATTTTTTGAAAATTTTCGATTTTACAACTAGAAAGTCATGACTATACAAATCATTGAAATTTTGATCCAGGTAAGTCAAAATGTATACATAGAGGTCCTTTATGACTGGACTAAGTATAAATAAGCCAAAAATAATCAAATTTGACATTTTTCGATAGAAAAAATATTTTTTGAAAATTTTCGATTTTACAACTAGAATGTCATGCCTATACAAATCATTGAAATTTTGATCCAGGTAAGTCAAAATGTATACATAGAGGTCCTTTATGACTGGACTAAGTATAAATATGCCAAAAATAATCAAATTTGACATTTTTCGATAGAAAAAATATTTTTTGAAAATTTTCGATTTTACAACTAGAATGTCATGACTATACAAATCATTGAAATTTTGATCCAAGTAAGTCTAAATGTATACATAGAAGTCCTTTATGACTGGAATAAGTATAAATAAGCTAAAAATGATCAAATTTGCCATTTTTCGATGGAAAAAACAATTTTTGAAAATTTCCGATTTTACTACTAGAATGTCTTGACTATACAAATAATTGAAATTTTGATCCAAGTAAGTAAAAATGTATACATAGAGGTCCTTTATGACTGGACTAAGTATATATAAGCCAAAAATAATCAAATTTGACATTTTTCGATAGAAAAAATATTTTTTGAAAATTTTCGATTTTACAACTAGAATGTTATGACTATACAAATCATTGAAATTTTGATCCAAGTAAGTCAAAATGTATACATAGAGGTTCTTTATGACTGGACTAAGTATAAATAAGCCAAAAAAGATCAAATTTGACATTTTTCGATAGAAAAAACATTTTTTGAAAATTTTCGATTTTACAACAAGAATGTGATGATTATTCAAATCATTGAAATTTTGATCCAAGTAAGTCCAAATGTATACATAGAGGTCCTTTATGACTGGACTAAGTATAAATAAGCCAAAAATGATCAAATTTGACATTTTTCGATAGAAAAAACATTTTTTGAAAATTTTCGATTTTACAACTAGAATGTCATGACTATACAAATCATTGAAATTTTGATCCAGGTAAGTCAAAATGTGTACATAGAGGTCCTTTATGACTGGACTAAGTATAAATAAGAAAAAAATAATCAAATTTGACATTTTTCGATAGAAAAAATATTTTTTGAAAATTTTCGATTTTACAACTAGAATGTCATGACTATACAAATCATTGAAATTTTGATCCAGGTAAGTCAAAATGTATACATAGAGGTCCTTTATAACTGGACTAAGTATAAATAAGCCAAAAATAATCAAATTTGACATTTTTCGATAGAAAAAACATTTTTTGAAAATTTTCGATTTTACAACTAGAAAGTCATGACTATACAAATCATTGAAATTTTGATCCAGGTAAGTCAAAATGTATACATAGAGGTCCTTTATGACTGGACTAAGTATAAATAAGCCAAAAATAATCAAATTTGACATTTTTCGATAGAAAAAATATTTTTTGAAAATTTTCGATTTTACAACTAGAATGTCATGACTATACAAATCATTGAAATTTTGATCCAAGTAAGTCTAAATGTATACATAGAGGTCCTTTATGACTGGAATAAGTATAAATAAGCTAAAAATGATCAAATTTGCCATTTTTCGATAGAAAAAACAATTTTTGAAAATTTCCGATTTTACTACTAGAATGTCATGACTATACAAATAATTGAAATTTTGATCCAAGTAAGTAAAAATGTATACATTGAGGTCCTTTATGACTGGACTAAGTATATATAAGCCAAAAATAATCAAATTTGACATTTTTCGATAGAAAAAATATTTTTTGAAAATTTTCGATTTTACAACTAGAATGTCATGACTATACAAATCATTGAAATTTTGATCCAAGTAAGTATAAATGTATACATAGAGGTCCTTTATGACTGGAATAAGTATAAATAAGCTAAAAATGATCAAATTTGCCATTTTTCGATAGAAAAAACAATTTTTGAAAATTTCCGATTTTACTACTAGAATGTCATGACTATGCAAATTATTGAAATTTTGATCCAAGTAAGTAAAAATGTATACATAGAGGTCCTTTATGACTGGACTAAGTATAAATAAGCCAAAAATGATCAAATTTGACATTTTTCGATAGAAAAAACATTTTTTGAAAATTTTCGATTTTACAACTAGAATGTCATGACTATACAAATCATTGAAATTTTGATCCAAGTAAGTCAAAATGTACACATAGAGGTTCTTTATGACTGGACTAAGTATAAATAAGCCAAAAAAGATCAAATTTGACATTTTTCGATAGAAAAAACATTTTTTGAAAATTTTCGATTTTACAACAAGAATGTGATGATTATTCAAATCATTGAAATTTTGATCCAAGTAAGTCCAAATGTGTACATAGAGGTCCTTTATGACTGGACTAAGTATAAATAAGCCAAAAATGATCAAATTTGACATTTTTCGATAGAAAAAACATTTTTTGAAAATTTTCGATTTTACAACTAGAATGTCATGACTATCTATACAAATCATTGAAATTTTGATACAGGTAAGTCAAAATGTATACATAGAGGTCCTTTATGACTGGACTAAGTATAAATAAGCCAAAAATAATCAAATTTGACATTTTTCGATAGAAAAAACAATTTTTGAAAATTTCCGATTTTACTACTAGAATGTCATGACTATACAAATAATTGAAATTTTGATCCAAGTAAGTAAAAATGTATACATAGAGGTCCTTTATGACTGGATTAAGTATAAATAAGCCAAAAATGATCAAATTAGACATTTTTCGATAGAAAAAACCTTTTTTGAAATTTTTCGATTTTACAACTAGAATGTCATGACTATACAAATCATTGAAATTTTGATCCAGGTAAGTCAAAATGTATACATAGAGGTCCTTTATGACTGGAATAAGTATAAATAAGCCAAAAATAATCAAATTTGACATTTTTCGATAGAAAAAATATTTTTTGAAAATTTTCGATTTTACAACTAGAATGTCATGACTATACAAATCATTGAAATTTTGATCCAAGTAAGTCAAAATGTATACATAGAGGTCCTTTATGACTGGACTAAGTATATATAAGCCAAAAATAATCAAATTTGACACTTTTCGATAGAAAAAATATTTTTTGAAAATTTTCGATTTTACAACTAGAATGTCATGACTATACAAATCATTGAAATTTTGATCCAAGTAAGTCAAAATTTATACATAGAGGTTCTTTATGACTGGACTAAGTATAAATATGCCAAAAAAGATCAAATTTGACATTTTTCGATAGAAAAAACATTTTTTGAAAATTTTCGATTTTACAACAAGAATGTGATGACTATTCAAATCATTGAAATTTTGATCCAAGTAAGTCCAAATGTATACATAGAGGTCCTTTATGGCTGGACTAAGTATAAATAAGCCAAAAATGATCAAATTTGACATTTTTCGATAGAAAAAACATTTTTTGAAAATTTTCGATTTTACAACTAGAAAGTCATGACTATACAAATCATTGAAATTTTGATCCAGGTAAGTCAAAATGTGTACATAGAGGTCCTTTATGACTGGACTAAGTATAAATAAGAAAAAAATAATCAAATTTGACATTTTTCGATAGAAAAAATATTTTTTGAAAATTTTCGATTTTACAACTAGAATGTCATGACTATACAAATCATTGAAATTTTGATCCAGGTAAGTCAAAATGTATACATAGAGGTCCTTTATGACTGGACTAAGTATAAATAAGCCAAAAATAATCAAATTTGACATTTTTCGATAGAAAAATTATTTTTTGAAAATTTTCGATTTTACAACTAGAATGTCATGACTATACAAATCATTGAAATTTTGATCTAAGTAAGTCTAAATGTATACATAGAGGTCCTTTATGACTGGAATAAGTATAAATAAGCTAAAAATGATCAAATTTGCCATTTTTCGATGGAAAAAATAATTTTTGAAAATTTCCGATTTTACTACTAGAATGTCATGACTATACAAATAATTGATAATTTGATCCAAGTAAGTAAAAATGTATACATAGAGGTCCTTTATGACTGGACTAAGTATATATAAGCCAAAAATAATCAAATTTGACATTTTTCGATAGAAAAAATATTTTTTGAAAATTTTCGATTTTACAACTAGAATGTTATGACCATACAAATCATTGAAATTTTGATCCAAGTAAGTCAAAATGTATACATAGAGATTCTTTATGACTGGACTAAGTATAAATAAGCCAAAAAAGATCAAATTTGACATTTTTCGATAGAAAAAACATTTTTTGAAAATTTTCGATTTTACAACAAGAATGTGATGATTATTCAAATCATTGAAATTTTGATCCAAGTAAGTCCAAATGTATACATAGAGGTCCTTTATGGCTGGACTAAGTATAAATAAGCCAAAAATGATCAAATTTGACATTTTTCGATAGAAAAAACATTTTTTGAAAATTTTCGATTTTACAACTAGAAAGTCATGACTATACAAATCATTGAAATTTTGATCCAGGTAAGTCAAAATGTGTACATAGAGGTCCTTTATGACTGGACTAAGTATAAATAAGAAAAAAATAATCAAATTTGACATTTTTCGATAGAAAAAATATTTTTTGAAAATTTTCGATTTTACAACTAGAATGTCATGACTATACAAATCATTGAAATTTTGATCCAGGTAAGTCAAAATGTATACATAGAGGTCCTTTATGACTGGACTAAGTATAAATAAGCCAAAAATAATCAAATTTGACATTTTTCGATAGAAAAATTATTTTTTGAAAATTTTCGATTTTACAACTAGAATGTCATGACTATACAAATAATTGAAATTTTGATCCAAGTAAGTAAAAATGTATACATAGAGGTCCTTTATGACTGGACTAAGTATATATAAGCCAAAAATAATCAAATTTGACATTTTTCGATAGAAAAAATATTTTTTGAAAATTTTCGTTTTTACAATTAGAATGTTATGACCATACAAATCATTGAAATTTTGATCCAAGTAAGTCAAAATGTATACATAGAGGTTCTTTATGACTGGACTAAGTATAAATAAGCCAAAAAAGATCAAATTTGACATTTTTCGATAGAAAAAACATTTTTTGAAAATTTTCGATTTTACAACAAGAATGTGATGCTTATTCAAATCATTGAAATTTTGATCCAAGTAAGTCCAAATGTATACATAGAGGTCCTTTATGACTGTACTAAGTATAAATAAGCCAAAAATGATCAAATTTGACATTTTTCGATAGAAAAAACATTTTTTGAAAATTTTCGATTTTACAACTAGAATGTCATGACTATACAAATAATTGAAATTTTGATCCAAGTAATTAAAAATGTATACATAGAGTTCCTTTATGACTGGACTAAGTATATATAAGCCAAAAATAATCAAAATTGACATTTTTCGATAGAAAAAATATTTTTTGAAAATTTTCGATTTTACAACTAGAATGTCATGACTATTCAAATCATTAAAATTTTGATCCAAGTAAGTCAAAATGTATACATAGAGGTTCTTTATGACTGGACTAAGTATAAATAAGCCAAAAAAGATCAAATTTGACATTTTTCGATAGAAAAATTATTTTTTGAAAATTTTCGATTTTACAACTAGAATGTCATGACTATACAAATCATTGAAATTTTGATCCAAGTAAGTCTAAATGTATACATAGAGGTCCTTTTTGACTGGAATAAGTATAAATAAGCTAAAAATGATCAAATTTGCCATTTTTCGATGGAAAAAATAATTTTTGAAAATTTCCGATTTTACTACTAGAATGTCATGACTATACAAATAATTGAAAATTTGATCCAAGTAAGTAAAAATGTATACATAGAGGTCCTTTATGACTGGACTAAGTATAAATGAGCCAAAAATAATCAAATTTGACATTTTTCGATAGAAAAAATATTTTTTGAAAATTTTCGATTTTACAACTAGAATGTCATGACTATACAAATCATTGAAATTTTGATCCAGGTAAGTCGAAATGTATACATAGAGGTCCTTTATGACTGGACTAAGTATAAATGAGCCAAAAATAATCAAATTTGACATTTTTCGATAGAAAAAATATTTTTTGAAAATTTTCGATTTTACAACTAGAATGTCATGACTATACAAATCATTGAAATTTTGATCCAAGTAAGTCTTAATGTATACATAGAGGTCCTTTATGACTGGAATAAGTATAAATAAGCTAAAAATGATCAAATTTGCCATTTTTCGATGGAAAAAACAATTTTTGAAAATTTCCGATTTTACTACTAGAATGTCATGACTATACAAATAATTGAAATTTTGATCCAAGTAAGTAAAAATGTATACATAGAGGTCCTTTATGACTGGACTAAGTATATATAAGCCAAAAATAATCAAATTTGACATTTTTCGATAGAAAAAATATTTTTTGAAAATTTTCGTTTTTACAATTAGAATGTTATGACCATACAAATCATTGAAATTTTGATCCAAGTAAGTCAAAATGTATACATAGAGGTTCTTTATGACTGGACTAAGTATGAATAAGCCAAAAAAGATCAAATTTGACATTTTTCGATAGAAAAAACATTTTTTGAAAATTTTCGATTTTACAACAAGAATGTGATGCTTATTCAAATCATTGAAATTTTGATCCAAGTAAGTCCAAATGTATACATAGAGGTCCTTTATGACTGTACTAAGTATAAATAAGCCAAAAATGATCAAATTTGACATTTTTCGATAGAAAAAACATTTTTTGAAAATTTTCGATTTTACAACTAGAATGTCATGACTATACAAATAATTGAAATTTTGATCCAAGTAATTAAAAATGTATACATAGAGTTCCTTTATGACTGGACTAAGTATATATAAGCCAAAAATAATCAAAATTGACATTTTTCGATAGAAAAAATATTTTTTGAAAATTTTCGATTTTACAACTAGAATGTCATGACTATTCAAATCATTAAAATTTTGATCCAAGTAAGTCAAAATGTATACATAGAGGTTCTTTATGACTGGACTAAGTATAAATAAGCCAAAAAAGATCAAATTTGACATTTTTCGATAGAAAAAATATTTTTTGAAAATTTTCGATTTTACAACTAGAATGTCATGACTATACAAATCATTGAAATTTTGATCCAAGTAAGTCTAATTGTATACATAGAGGTCCTTTATGACTGGAATAAGTATAAATAAGCTAAAAATGATCAAATTTGCCATTTTTCGATGGAAAAAATAATTTTTGAAAATTTCCGATTTTACTACTAGAATGTCATGACTATACAAATAATTGAAAATTTGATCCAAGTAAGTAAAAATGTATACATAGAGGTCCTTTATGACTGGACTAAGTATATATAAGCCAAAAATAATCAAATTTGACATTTTTCGATAGAAAAAATATTTTTTGAAAATTTTCGATTTTACAACTAGAATGTTATGACCATACAAATCATTGAAATTTTGATCCAAGTAAGTCAAAATGTATACATAGAGATTCTTTATGACTGGACTAAGTATAAATAAGCCAAAAAAGATCAAATTTGACATTTTTCGATAGAAAAAACATTTTTTGAAAATTTTCGATTTTACAACAAGAATGTGATGATTATTCAAATCTTTGAAATTTTGATCCAAGTAAGTCCAAATGTATTTTGATCCAAGTAAGTCCAAATGTATACATAGAGGTCCTTTATGACTGGACTAAGTATAAATAAGCCAAAAATGATCAAATTTGACATTTTTCGATAGAAAAAATATTTTTTGAAAATTTTCGATTTTACAACTAGAATGTCATGACTATACAAATCATTGAAATTTTGATCCAGGTAAGTCAAAATGTATACATAGAGGTCCTTTATGACTGGACTAAGTATAAATGAGCCAAAAATAATCAAATTTGACATTTTTCGATAGAAAAAATATTTTTTGAAAATTTTCGATTTTACAACTAGAATGTCATGACTATACAAATCATTGAAATTTTGATCCAAGTAAGTCTTAATGTATACATAGAGGTCCTTTATGACTGGAATAAGTATAAATAAGCTAAAAATGATCAAATTTGCCATTTTTCGATGGAAAAAACAATTTTTGAAAATTTCCGATTTTACTACTAGAATGTCATGACTATACAAATAATTGAAATTTTGATCCAAGTAAGTAAAAATGTATACATAGAGGTCCTTTATGACTGGACTAAGTATATATAAGCCAAAAATAATCAAATTTGACATTTTTCGATAGAAAAAATATTTTTTGAAAATTTTCGTTTTTACAATTAGAATGTTATGACCATACAAATCATTGAAATTTTGATCCAAGTAAGTCAAAATGTATACATAGAGGTTCTTTATGACTGGACTAAGTATAAATAAGCCAAAAAAGATCAAATTTGACATTTTTCGATAGAAAAAACATTTTTTGAAAATTTTCGATTTTACAACAAGAATGTGATGCTTATTCAAATCATTGAAATTTTGATCCAAGTAAGTCCAAATGTATACATAGAGGTCCTTTATGACTGTACTAAGTATAAATAAGCCAAAAATGATCAAATTTGACATTTTTCGATAGAAAAAACATTTTTTGAAAATTTTCGATTTTACAACTAGAATGTCATGACTATACAAATAATTGAAATTTTGATCCAAGTAATTAAAAATGTATACATAGAGTTCCTTTATGACTGGACTAAGTATATATAAGCCAAAAATAATCAAAATTGACATTTTTCGATAGAAAAAATATTTTTTGAAAATTTTCGATTTTACAACTAGAATGTCATGACTATTCAAATCATTAAAATTTTGATCCAAGTAAGTCAAAATGTATACATAGAGGTTCTTTATGACTGGACTAAGTATAAATAAGCCAAAAAAGATCAAATTTGACATTTTTCGATAGAAAAAACATTTTTTGAAAATTTTCGATTTTACAACAAGAATGTGATGACTATTCAAATCATTGAAATTTTGATCCAAGTAAGTCCAAATGTATACATAGAGGTCCTTTATGACTGGACTAAGTATAAATAAGCCAAAAATGATCAAATTTGAAATTTTTCGATAGAAAAAATATTTTTTGAAAATTTTCGATTTTACAACTAGAATGTCATGACTATACAAATCATTGAAATTTTGATCCAAGTTAGTCAAAATGTATACATAGATTTTCTTTATGACTGGACTAAGTATAAATAAGCCAAAAAAGATCAAATTTGATATTTTTCGATAGAAAAAACAATTTTTGAAAATTTTCGATTTTACAACAAGAATGTGATGACTATTCAAATCATTGAAATTTTGATCCAAGTAAGTCTAAATGTATACATAGAGGTCCTTTATGACTGGACTAAGTATAAATAAGCCAAAAATGATCAAATTTGACATTTTTCGATAGAAAAAACATTTTTTGAAAATTTTCGATTTTACAACTAGAATGTCATGACTATACAAATCATTGAAATTTTGATCCAGGTGAGTCAAAATGTATACATAGAGGTCCTTTATGACTGGACTAAGTATAAATGAGCCAAAAATAATCAAATTTGACATTTTTCGATAGAAAAAATATTTTTTGAAAATTTTCGATTTTACAACTAGAATGTCATGACTATACAAATCATTGAAATTTTGATCCAAGTAAGTCCAAATGTATACATAGAGGTGCTTTATGACTGGACTAAGTATAAATAAGCCAAAAATGATCAAATTTGACATTTTTCGATAGAAAAAACATTTTTTGAAAATTTTCGATTTTACAACTAGAATGTCATGACTATACAAATCATTGAAATTTTGATCCAGGTAAGTCAAAATGTATACATAGAGGTCCTTTATGACTGGACTAAGTATAAATAAGCCAAAAATAATCAAATTTGACATTTTTCGATAGAAAAAATATTTTTTGAAAATTTTCGATTTTACAACTAGAATGTCATGACTATACAAATCATTGAAATTTTGATCCAAGTAAGTCTAAATGTATACATAGAGGTCCTTTATGACAGGAATAAGTATAAATAAGCTAAAAATGATCAAATTTGCCATTTTTCGATAGAAAAAACAATTTTTGAAAATTTCCGATTTTACTACTAGAATGTCATGACTATACAAATAATTGAAATTTTGATCCAAGTAAGTAAAAATGTATACATAGAGGTCCTTTATGACTGGATTAAGTATATATAAGCCAAAAATAATCAAATTTGACATTTTTCGATAGAAAAAATATTTTTTGAAAATTTCGATTTTACAACTAGAATGTCATGACTATACAAATCATTGAAATTTTGATCCAAGTAAGTCAAAATGTATACATAGAGGTTCTTTATGACTGGACTAAGTATAAATAAGCCAAAAAAGATCAAATTTGACATTTTTCGATAGAAAAAACATTTTCGAAAATTTTCGATTTTACAACAAGAATGTGATGACTATTCAAATCATTGAAATTTTGATCCAAGTAAGTAAAAATGTATACATAGAGGTCCTTTATGACTGGATTAAGTATATATAAGCCAAAAATAATCAAATTTGACATTTTTCGATAGAAAAAATATTTTTTGAAAATTTCGATTTTACAACTAGAATGTCATGACTATACAAATCATTGAAATTTTGATCCAAGTTAGTCAAAATGTATACATAGAGGTTCTTTATGATTGGACTAAGTATAAATAAGCCAAAAAAGATCAAATTTGATATTTTTCGATAGAAAAAACAATTTTTGAAAATTTTCGATTTTACAACAAGAATGTGATGACTATTCAAATCATTGAAATTTTGATCCAAGTAAGTCCAAATGTATACATAGAGGTCCTTTATGACTGGACTAAGTATAAATAAGCCAAAAATGATCAAATTTGACATTTTTCGATAGAAAAAACATTTTTTGAAAATTTTCGATTTTACAACAAGAATGTGATGACTATACAAATCATTGAAATTTTGATCCAGGTAAGTCAAAATGTATACATAGAGGTCCTTTATGACTGGACTAAGTATAAATAAGCCAAAAATAATCAAATTTGACATTTTTCGATAGAAAAAATATTTTTTGAAAATTTTCGATTTTACAACTAGAATGTCATGACTATACAAATCATTGAAATTTTGATCCAAGTAAGTCTAAATGTATACATAGAGGTCCTTTTGACTGGAATAAGTATAAATAAGCTAAAAATGATCAAATTTGCCATTTTTCGATGGAAAAAACAATTTTTGAAAATTTCCGATTTTACTACTAGAATGTCATGACTATACAAATAATTGAAATTTTGATCCAAATAAGTAAAAATGTATACATAGAGGTCCTTTATGACTGGACTAAGTATATATAAGCCAAAAAAGATCAAATTTGACATTTTTCGATAGAAAAAACATTTTTTGAAAATTTTCGATTTTACAACAAGAATGTGATGACTATTCAAATCATTGAAATTTTGATCCAAGTAAGTCCAAATGTATACATAGAGGTCCTTTATGACTGGACTAAGTATAAATAAGCCAAAAATGATCAAATTTGACATTTTTCGATAGAAAAAACATTTTTTGAAAATTTTCGATTTTACAACAAGAATGTGATGACTATTCAAATCATTGAAATTTTGATCCAAGTAAGTCCAAATGTATACATAGAGGTCCTTTATGACTGGACTAAGTATAAATAAGCCAAAAATGATCAAATTTGACATTTTTCGATAGAAAAAACATTTTTTAAAAATTTTCGATTTTACAACTAGAATGTCATGACTATACAAATCATTGAAATTTTGATCCAGGTAAGTCAAAATGTATACATAGAGGTCCTTTATGACTGAACTGAGTATAAATAAGCCAAAAATAATCAAATTTGACATTTTTCGATAGAAAAAATATTTTTTGAAAATTTTCGATTTTACAACTAGAATGTCATGACTATACAAATCATTGAAATTTTGATCCAAGTAAGTCTTAATGTATACATAGAGGTCCTTTATGACAGGAGTAAGTATAAATAAGCTAAAAATGATCAAATTTGCCATTTTTCGATAGAAAAACCAATTTTTGAAAATTTCCGATTTTACTACTAGAATGTCATGACTATACAAATAATTGAAATTTTGATCCAAGTAAGTAAAAATGTATACATAGAGGTTCTTTATGACTGGACTAAGTATAAATAAGCCAAAAAAGATCAAATTTGACATTTTTCGATAGAAAAAACATTTTTTGAAAATTTTCGATTTTACAACAAGAATGTGATGCTTATTCAAATCATTGAAATTTTGATCCAAGTAAGTCCAAATGTATACATAGAGGTCCTTTATGACTGTACTAAGTATAAATAAGCCAAAAATGATCAAATTTGACATTTTTCGATAGAAAAAACATTTTTTGAAAATTTTCGATTTTACAACTAGAATGTCATGACTATACAAATAATTGAAATTTTGATCCAAGTAATTAAAAATGTATACATAGAGGTCCTTTATGACTGGACTAAGTATATATAAGCCAAAAATAATCAAAATTGACATTTTTCGATAGAAAAAATATTTTTTGAAAATTTTCGATTTTACAACTAGAATGTCATGACTATTCAAATCATTAAAATTTTGATCCAAGTAAGTCAAAATGTATACATAGAGGTTCTTTATGACTGGACTAAGTATAAATAAGCTAAAAAAGATCAAATTTAACATTTTTCGATAGAAAAAACATTTTTTGAAAATTTTCGATTTTACAACAAGAATGTGATGACTATTCAAATCATTGAAATTTTGATCCAAGTAAGTCCAAATGTATACATAGAGGTCCTTTATGACTGGACTAAGTATAAATAAGCCAAAAATGATCAAATTTGAAATTTTTCGATAGAAAAAATATTTTTTGAAAATTTTCGATTTTACAACTAGAATGTCATGACTATACAAATCATTGAAATTTTGATCCAAGTAAGTCAAAATGTATACATAGAGGTTCTTTATGACTGGACTAAGTATAAATAAGCCAAAAAAGATCAAATTTGATATTTTTCGATAGAAAAAACAATTTTTGAAAATTTTCGATTTTACAACAAGAATGTGATGACTATTCAAATCATTGAAATTTTGATCCAAGTAAGTCTAAATGTATACATAGAGGTCCTTTATGACTGGACTAAGTATAAATAAGCCAAAAATGATCAAATTTGACATTTTTCGATAGAAAAAACATTTTTTGAAAATTTTCGATTTTACAACTAGAATGTCATGACTATACAAATCATTGAAATTTTGATCCAAGTAAGTCCAAATGTATACATAGAGGTGCTTTATGACTGGACTAAGTATAAATAAGCCAAAAATGATCAAATTTGACATTTTTCGATAGAAAAAACATTTTTTGAAAATTTTCGATTTTACAACTAGAATGTCATGACTATACAAATCATTGAAATTTTGATCCAGGTAAGTCAAAATGTATACATAGAGGTCCTTTATGACTGGATTAAGTATATATAAGCCAAAAATAATCAAATTCGACATTTTTCGATAGAAAAAATATTTTTTGAAAATTTTCGATTTTACAACTAGAATGTCATGACTATACAAATCATTGAAATTTTGATCCAAGTAAGTCAAAATGTATACATAGAGGTTCTTTATGACTGGACTAAGTATAAATAAGCCAAAAAAGATCAAATTTGACATTTTTCGATAGAAAAAACATTTTTCGAAAATTTTCGATTTTACAACAAGAATGTGATGACTATTCAAATCATTGAAATTTTGATCCAAGTAAGTCCAAATGTATACATAGAGGTCCTTTATGACTGGACTAAGTATAAATAAGCCAAAAATGATCAAATTTGAAATTTTTCGATAGAAAAAATATTTTTTGAAAATTTTCGATTTTACAACTAGAATGTCATGACTATACAAATCATTGAAATTTTGATCCAAGTAAGTCAAAATGTATACATAGAGGTTCTTTATGACTGGACTAAGTATAAATAAGCCAAAAAAGATCAAATTTGATATTTTTCGATAGAAAAAACAATTTTTGAAAATTTTCGATTTTACAACAAGAATGTGATGACTATTCAAATCATTGAAATTTTGATCCAAGTAAGTCCAAATGTATACATAGAGGTCCTTTATGACTGGACTAAGTATAAATAAGCCAAAAATGATCAAATTTGACATTTTTCGATAGAAAAACATTTTTTGAAAATTTTCGATTTTACAACTAGAATGTCATGACTATACAAATCATTGAAATTTTGATCCAGGTAAGTCAAAATGTATACATAGAGGTCCTTTATGACTGGACTAAGTATAAATAAGCCAAAAATAATCAAATTTGACATTTTTCGGTAGAAAAAATATTTTTTGAAAATTTTCGATTTTACAACTAGAATGTCATGACTATACAAATCATTGAAATTTTGATCCAAGTAAGTCAAAATGTATACATAGAGGTTCTTTATGACTGGACTAAGTATAAATAAGCCAAAAAAGATCAAATTTGATATTTTTCGATAGAAAAAACAATTTTTGAAAATTTTCGATTTTACAACAAGAATGTGATGACTATTCAAATCATTGAAATTTTGATCCAAGTAAGTCCAAATGTATACATAGAGGTCCTTTATGACTGGACTAAGTATAAATAAGCCAAAAATGATCAAATTTGACATTTTTCGATAGAAAAACATTTTTTGAAAATTTTCGATTTTACAACTAGAATGTCATGACTATACAAATCATTGAAATATTGATCCAGGTAAGTCAAAATGTATACATAGAGGTCCTTTATGACTAGACTAAGTATAAATAAGCCAAAAATAATCAAATTTGACATTTTTCGATAGAAAAAATATTTTTTGAAAATTTTCGATTTTACAACTAGAATGTCATGACTATACAAATCATTGAAATTTTGATCCAGGTAAGTCAAAATGTATACATAGAGGTTCTTTATGACTGGACTAAGTATAAATAAGCCAAAAAAGATCAAATTTGATATTTTTCGATAGAAAAAACAATTTTTGAAAATTTTCGATTTTACAACAAGAATGTGATGACTATTCAAATCATTGAAATTTTGATCCAAGTAAGTCCAAATGTATACATAGAGGTCCTTTATGACTGGACTAAGTATAAATAAGCCAAAAATGATCAAATTTGACATTTTTCGATAGAAAAACATTTTTTGAAAATTTTCGATTTTACAACTAGAATGTCATGACTATACAAATCATTGAAATTTTGATCCAGGTAAGTCAAAATGTATACATAGAGGTCCTTTATGACTAGACTAAGTATAAATAAGCCAAAAATAATCAAATTTGACATTTTTCGATAGAAAAAATATTTTTTGAAAATTTTCGATTTTACAACTAGAATGTCATGACTATACAAATCATTGAAATTTTGATCCAAGTAAGTCTAAATGTATACATAGAGGTCCTTTTGACTGGAATAAGTATAAATAAGCTAATAATGATCAAATTTGCCATTTTTCGATGGAAAAAACAATTTTTGAAAATTTCCGATTTTACTACTAGAATGTCATGACTATACAAATAATTGAAATTTTGATCCAAATAAGTAAAAATGTATACATAGAGGTCCTTTATGACTGGACTAAGTATATATAAGCCAAAAAAGATCAAATTTGACATTTTTCGATAGAAAAAAACATTTTTTGAAAATTTTCGATTTTACAACAAGAATGTGATGACTATTCAAATCATTGAAATTTTGATCCAAGTAAGTCAAAATGTATACATAGAGGTTCTTTATGACTGGACTAAGTATAAATAAGCCAAAAAAGATCAAATTTGACATTTTTCGATAGAAAAAACATTTTTCGAAAATTTTCGATTTTACAACAAGAATGTGATGACTATTCAAATCATTGAAATTTTGATCCAAGTAAGTCCAAATGTATACATAGAGGTCCTTTATGACTGGACTAAGTATAAATAAGCCAAAAATGATCAAATTTGACATTTTTCGATAGAAAAACATTTTTTGAAAATTTTCGATTTTACAACTAGAATGTCATGACTATACAAATCATTGAAATTTTGATCCAGGTAAGTCAAAATGTATACATAGAGGTCCTTTATGACTGGACTAAGTATAAATAAGCCAAAAATAATCAAATTTGACATTTTTCGATAGAAAAAATATTTTTTGAAAATTTTCGATTTTACAACTAGAATGTCATGACTATACAAATCATTGAAATTTTGATCCAAGTAAGTCAAAATGTATACATAGAGGTTCTTTATGACTGGACTAAGTATAAATAAGCCAAAAAAGATCAAATTTGACATTTTTCGATAGAAAAAACTTTTTTCGAAAATTTTCGATTTTACAACAAGAATGTGATGACTATTCAAATCATTGAAATTTTGATCCAAGTAAGTCCAAATGTATACATAGAGGTCCTTTATGACTGGACTAAGTATAAATAAGCCAAAAATGATCAAATTTGACATTTTTCGATAGAAAAAATATTTTTTGAAAATTTTCGATTTTACAACTAGAATGTCATGACTATACAAATCATTGAAATTTTGATCCAAGTAAGTCAAAATGTATACATAGAGGTTCTTTATGACTGGACTAAGTATAAATAAGCCAAAAAAGATCAAATTTGATATTTTTCGATAGAAAAAACAATTTTTGAAAATTTTCGATTTTACAACAAGAATGTGATGACTATTCAAATCATTGAAATTTTGATCCAAGTAAGTCCAAATGTATACATAGAGGTCCTTTATGACTGGACTAAGTATAAATAAGCCAAAAATGATCAAATTTGACATTTTTCGATAGAAAAACATTTTTTGAAAATTTTCGATTTTACAACTAGAATGTCATGACTATACAAATCATTGAAATTTTGATCCAGGTAAGTCAAAATGTATACATAGAGGTCCTTTATGACTGGACTAAGTATAAATAAGCCAAAAATAATCAAATTTGACATTTTTCGATAGAAAAAATATTTTTTGAAAATTTTCGATTTTACAACTAGAATGTCATGACTATACAAATCATTGAAATTTTGATCCAAGTAAGTCAAAATGTATACATAGAGGTTCTTTATGACTGGACTAAGTATAAATAAGCCAAAAAAGATCAAATTTGATATTTTTCGATAGAAAAAACAATTTTTGAAAATTTTCGATTTTACAACAAGAATCTGATGACTATTCAAATCATTGAAATTTTGATCCAAGTAAGTCCAAATGTATACATAGAGGTCCTTTATGACTGGACTAAGTATAAATAAGCCAAAAATGATCAAATTTGACATTTTTCGATAGAAAAACATTTTTTGAAAATTTTCGATTTTACAACTAGAATGTCATGACTATACAAATCATTGAAATTTTGATCCAGGTAAGTCAAAATGTATACATAGAGGTCCTTTATGACTAGACTAAGTATAAATAAGCCAAAAATAATCAAATTTGACATTTTTCGATAGAAAAAATATTTTTTGAAAATTGTCGATTTTACAACTAGAATGTCATGACTAACAAATCATTGAAATTTTGATCCAAGTAAGTCTAAATGTATACATAGAGGTCCTTTTGACTGGAATAAGTATAAATAAGCTAATAATGATCAAATTTGCCATTTTTCGATGGAAAAAACAATTTTTGAAAATTTCCGATTTTACTACTAGAATGTCATGACTATACAAATAATTGAAATTTTGATCCAAATAAGTAAAAATGTATACATAGAGGTCCTTTATGACTGGACTAAGTATATATAAGCCAAAAAAGATCAAATTTGACATTTTTCGATAGAAAAAACATTTTTTGAAAATTTTCGATTTTACAACAAGAATGTGATGACGATTCAAATCATTGAAATTTTGATCCAAGTAAGTCCAAATGTATACATAGAGGTCCTTTATGACTGGACTAAGTATAAATAAGCCAAAAATGATCAAATTTGACATTTTTCGATAGAAAAAACATTTTTTGAAAATTTTCGATTTTACAACAAGAATGTGATGACTATTCAAATCATTGAAATTTTGATCCAAGTAAGTCCAAATGTATACATAGAGGTCCTTTATGACTGGACTAAGTATAAATAAGCCAAAAATCATCAAATTTGACATTTTTCGATAGAAAAAACATTTTTTGAAAATTTTCGATTTTACAACTAGAATGTCATGACTATACAAATCATTGAAATTTTGATCCAGGTAAGTCAAAATGTATACATAGAGGTCCTTTATGACTGGACTAAGTATAAATAAGCCAAAAATAATCAAATTTGACATTTTTCGATAGAAAAATTATTTTTTGAAAATTTTCGATTTTACAACTAGAATGTCATGACTATACAAATCATTGAAATTTTGATCCAAGTAAGTCTAAATGTATACATAGAGGTCCTTTATGACTGGAATAAGTATAAATAAGCTAAAAATGATCAAATTTGCCATTTTTCGATGGAAAAAACGATTTTTGAAAATTTTCGATTTTACAACAAGAATGTGATGACTATTCAAATCATTGAAATTTTGATCCAAGTAAGTCCAAATGTATACATAGAGGTCCTTTATGACTGGACTAAGTATAAATAAGCCAAAAATGATCAAATTTGACATTTTTCGATAGAAAAAAACATTTTTTGAAAATTTTCGATTTTACAACTAGAATGTCATGACTATACAAATCATTGAAATTTTGATCCAGGTAAGTCAAAATGTATACATAGAGGTCCTTTATGACTGGACTAAGTATATATAAGCCAAAAATAATCAAATTTGACATTTTTCGATAGAAAAAATATTTTTTGAAAATTTTCGATTTTACAACTAGAATGTCATGACTATACAAATCATTGAAATTTTGATCCAAGTAAGTCAAAATGTATACATAGAGGTTCTTTATGACTGGACTAAGTATAAATAAGCCAAAAAAGATCAAATTTGACATTTTTCGATAGAAAAAACATTTTTTGATAATTTTCGATTTTACAACAAAAATGTGATGACTATTCAAATCATTGAAATTTTGAACAAGTAAGTCCATATGTATACATAGAGGTTTTAAAACTATTAAATCAAGTGATTTTAAATAATTAATATTTTCTTTAGACACACGTGTTTTACGTTTAATCACTTTCTTCTTAATGATACATTTTGGTGCTGGACTCAAATATTTATTGAAGTTATTATTAAAGTCAATCATCTTTTCTTAGATGCAATCGTACAAGAATCTCTTCCCCTCTGAAATTTATAGGACGATTCTCTTGATCTACAAGGTTGATTACCAACTGACTTATTTCTTTAGTGTTAACTGGTAAATATATGATTTCATTAGGAATGTCAACAATGCGAAAACCAGTATCAACCATAATTGGTGATTCATGTAGTATCGCTAACTTTTCACCTTGAAAATATGCACCCTCGATAATGTTACATAATATCCGAATTGTATTTACAGTACTAATTTCTATAGTCAAATCTGATGTATGGTTAATCTCAGGTTTTAATTTTTTTTTTGAAAATCCAAATACTTTTGCAATTGAATTTTCTACTTCGAAATGAATGGTGTATTTTCCTCTAATTTCAACTTGAAACGTATTTAAGTTTATCGAAAACTTGATTGATGGAAATTCTTTCTCAAGCAGTTTAATAAGCGTTTCCATTTCATAACTACCTGTTGGTACATAATACGATGTACTACCATATTTAAAGTGGTTGTTTTCAGGTCCGATGTTGGGAATCAAATTATATGCTATGAAACTTACCATTCCACAGGAATAATTACCATCTAACTGAATTGTAGGGAAAAAATCTTGTTTTATTTCAGATTGATTACCTTTCAACGAAAATATGTAAGCCATATTAATAAGTTTTTAGCTATTTGTTATATGAAGTAAAAACGCTAGACAGAGGTGGCCACAAATTGGCCCATTTTTCTGAAAACTATTGTAATTATATAAAACATTTCTCCCTAGATATGCGATTATTTCGAGAGGAGGGGGTAAATCTCCGTAACTATCAAAATAGAATACTTTGCGTTTGGTTTTAAAGAAACAAATCCAGTGAGTGCCTCTAGACGAGGAACTTGCTAGATTAACTATTGCACATTCTTTTTGTAGTGGTTTTTTTGGTAGAGTATTTCTCATATATACACCTCTAAAGTGTTTAATATATTTTTTACCAAAACTATTTAATTCTAAATCAGTTAACGCTCGGATAGGTAACTCATTCAGTAAACTCAAGGTTTCTTCTTTTGATATGGTCTTAAATAAAAACCCCGCCCTTTTAAAGCTGATTCTTCTAGTTTTTTATTGTGACGTATAGTTTCTTCTATTGCTTTTTTAGAATTTCTTATATCATTAACTGATTTAACACCACCTACTAATGCTGTGAGCGCACCAGCAATTGCAGGGATTAGAGCTAATGGAAGAGCACCTCCAATTTTTCTAGTTGGTATAATTCTTTTAATCTTTTTCTTTGATTTTTTTATTTTTCTCTTTACCATATGCAACTTTCCACCTTTTTTAGCCTCAGCATTAGTTTTATTTTTTTTTCTTGTTTTTAAACCAGATCCAGTTTTTACTTTACCCTTCATGATATTTGTAATGAGATAAGCTGATGACTTTTCTCCTA
The DNA here is from genome assembly GCF_905475395.1 of Chrysoperla carnea. Taxonomy (NCBI): domain Eukaryota; kingdom Metazoa; phylum Arthropoda; class Insecta; order Neuroptera; family Chrysopidae; genus Chrysoperla; species Chrysoperla carnea. The sequence continues at coordinate 100,629,838 of NC_058338.1, forward strand.
AATTAGCGTCTTTACTTTTTACTCTACTCCAGGCTTGTTCTGCTAAAATTTTATCTGCTTCGTGTCTTTTATTTATATCACTATATGTATCATATGCAATATCATGAGCTCTACAAAATTCATCCAATTTGTTAATACCTCTGACACCCTTTGCTAATTTCTCCTTCAATTTTGTACCAGGTCCACAAAATTTATAACCTGGAATATGGGCTTCAAACGGCAATTTATCAATTAATTTATTTAGCAATCCTCCTCCCTTATACAGCAACATCTATACTCTCTTGCATAAGAATGTAGAATGGTATAAAATGAATTATGCTTACAGCTTTTATACATTTATAGCATGGAGACCATACAGCAACCAACACATTTAAAAGTTGAGAATTTTGATGAGGATAACCAATCTCAAAGATTGCGCCATGGTAAATTATTTCCAAATCAGTTGAGAGCTTTGATAGCAGGACCGAGTGGTGGAGGTAAAACAAATATTTTGTTATCACTTATATTTGAGAAACATGGTATAAGCTTTGAAAATATATACATTTATTCAAATACTATCGATCAACCAAAATATCAATTGTTGAAAGATGTTATCAAACCGTTAAAAGGTATTAATATGTATATGACTAAAGATTTATCAACGTTTCCCACAACTGAAGAAGTAAAACCTAATTCATTAGTGATTTTCGATGATGTAAATGCAAACTCAGATCAAGGAGTAATAAAAAACTATTATTCAAGAGGTAGACATAAAAAATTGGATATGTTTTTCCTTATTCAAACTTATTCTTTAGCACATAAACAAAATTTGCGAGACAATTGCAATCTAATTATTCTATTAAAACAAGATACATTGAATTTAAGACATGTTTTTGATAATCATGTTATTGGGGATATGAGTTTTGAAAAACTATGCAAAATTTGTGGAGAATGTTGGAAAAATAAATATGGATTTATTGTAATAGACAAAGAATCTGAATTAAATGATGGACGCTATAGATGTGGTTTTGATAAGTTTATAGTTATAAATACATGAGATATAGGTTAAATTATGTTAGATGCAAATCATCGGTTGTTCACTATGGATGAAAAAATAGTCAAAGAACAGCAAATTAAACAAAAAATAATTAGTGCTAGAAAAAATATAAGAGCCAAATATTTATTATTAAAACGTGGTGAGCAGATGTTGGAGCAAAATTTGCAAACACTATATAATCCCATTGTAAAACCTATAAATGAACTAACAGAAAAAATATCACAATCATCTAAAATTAAAGATGAGGTAAAAAGTGAAATTTCAAATATTAAAAGCGAGATGGAGCAAGATGATACATTAGAAGAAGAGGATGATCTAGAAAAATATAACCCACAACTATTTAGTTACATGCAAAAATATGATAATACAAAAGATAAGACTCATATTTATGGTTTTAAGCGTGGAGGGGGTGGAGAATGGAAAATTGGTAATACGAGTGTTATTTTTCAAAAGGATTATATAAACCTTAATGGGAAATTGTTTAAACTTACTAATGGACTTCTTGAATTATTATTTAAGAAGAATTCTCAAAATTATGATGATAGTGATTTAGATGCGTATAAAAATATACTTTTATTAACAAATGCACATCGTAAAAAATTTAAAAGTAATGGTCAAATTGATGGTAATAAAAGTGTTAAATATCGTAAAGTTATTTCAAAATTGTTTCATGAAGGTGATGGGATATCATATCGTAGCTTAAATAATCCTAAAATAATTTATTTCGAGAACCCTAATATGTTAATTGAACGTTTGAAGCTTTTAAATGCTGAAAAACTGGCAGGAAATACAGGTTTGGAAAATGAGATCATAAGCATTTTATCAGAATTAAGAAAACTTGGTATTATAGCATAAGTTTTTTTCCTATTTATAGAGATTTATTAAATTAAAGTCAATCATTTACAAAATAGATTTCAAAGCAAATATTTAAAAAATAAAACCATTATGGAAAAAACGGGAATAGTAAATGAAATTCATAAACCAGCAAGAGTAAATTTCCCTCGACGCAAATATAAACTATTTGGTTTGAATGATCTCTTCGAGGCTGATTTAATAGAAATGGGAAATTATTCAAAAGAAAATAAAGGTTTTAGATATATACTTACTGTTATAAATTGTTTTTCTAAATTTGCTTTCTGTGAACCTTTAAAAACAAAAACAGGAAAAGAGGTAACGAGAGTATTTGAAAATATATTAAAGAAAACCACATCACCTAAAAATTTACACGTTGATCAAGGGAAAGAATTCTTCAATTCACATTTCCGAAAGTTAATGAAAAAACATAATATTAACATGTATCCGAGTTATTCTACGAAAAAATGTGCAATTATCGAGCGCTTTAATAGAACATTAAAAAACTTATTATATAAACAATTCTCGCTCAATGGATCCTACAAGTGGATAAATATCCTTCAAAACATTGTTGAAACTTATAATAATAGTAAACATAGAACAATTGGTATGAAACCTAGTATAGTTTCCAAAGAACATGAAGACAAATTGTTAGAAACAGTATATGATCATCATTCTACAGAAAAAGTTAAAAGAAAATTTTCCATTGGAGATTTTGTTCGAGTTTCCAAGTATAAACATATATTTGAAAAAAAATATACTCCCAATTGGTCTATGGAAGTTTTTAAGATTGTTAAAATTCAATCAACATCTCCATATTCATATTTGTTGGAAGACTTAAGCGGAAATCCAATATTAGGATCATTTTACCAATATGAATTATTGAAAACTAATTTCCCAAATGTTTATTTAGTCGAAAAAGTTTTAAAAAGGAAAAAAAATATGCTATTAGTTAAGTGGCTTGGTTTTAATAGCTCAGAGTGGATAGCTAAGAAAGATTTGTTATAATTAAAAAAGTAATCAATAAAAAAATTTTTTTTAAACAGTTTTATTTTTTATATTTTCCCTTTACATATTATATTTACATTTCCCTTTATATATATACATATATTAATCTTATTACATAATTTTCCTAACTAATTCACAAGGTTCTTATGTCCTAAAGCTAATGTGTGAATTCTATCTTCCAAAACCACACGCTTATCATCATGAGAACAAAGAGTTTTTTTCTTTTGCTTCAATGTATACAATTTGAGTTTTTTACTTCGAATTGTATACATATCGCTATACATAGCATCAGCTTCTTCGTTAAAAAGAGTATTTACATAATCTTCAAATTTTATTTTTTTCAAAGAAGACCTCACAACTCCTTTAGCCTTTTTAACAACATTACTTGTCTCCAGCATGAAGGAATACATTTTTGCTTTTAAAGAGCAAAAGTGCGTTATTATTTGACCATTATTCTCATCCTTGAAACACCCTAAAACTTTTTTATTTTTTCTAGGGATATTATATACATTATTTAGGGGATAATCTGATGTATCAAACATTTCAATATTTTCCTTCATTATCTCATATATATTTTTCTCTTTTATTGGATCTTTTCTAATTATGTAATATATGAAACTGTCAGTATCCGAATATAAAAGAAAAACATATGCGAACCATTTCGTTATAAATCCATAATGAAATTCATACATTGGATATTTAGATAATTCTAGAGCTGCAGAACCTACAATAATAGGCTTATTAAATTTTAATTCCCCCGGTTTTAATTCGATAACAATCAAATTTTCCCCTATAATTGTAAACTTTCTACAGTATGGAGAACTGATCAAATTACGTACTCCATTTTTCCCGTCATATTTTACAAGTAGCTTACACTTTCTTCTTTTGCGCACAGATTCCATAGTTTTACCAAACATTGCGTTATTCATTAATTTAAAGAAGTCTTTTTCGAAAGAATTCCTAGCATTAGTTCTCTTCTCTGTATTCAAATCAATGTATTTTTTTAACCACAATGATTGACGAAAACGTAAAATTCTGTGTCTAGCAGTTAATTTTAAGCCATATTTTAATGCTTGCTGTAAATTTTTTAAATGCACAATATATTTCTTTTTATCATAAAAAGTTGTAACCAATTTCTTGTGTTTATTAATAACCCTATGTTCAGGCAAAAAGGGAAAATCGTTTTGAGAGTCATGTAAGTCCGGGGGATAGACAATATCTACCTCTAAGAAGTAGCCATACTCTCCATTCACATCAGTATTGATATTAAAATTCTGTACTTCCAGAGGAGAGAGAAATTTAAAATCACATATTGGAAGAGGTTGGGACATGGCTAATCCATAGAGATTGTTTGCATCTAAATAAACAATATAACTTTCCGGTAAATTTGGATTATAATCATGTGAATGTGGAACGTTACTTTCAGCATATCTTTTTACTGAAACGGTTAAACCACCTCTAATAGAATTTTCTACAAAATTTAGAATGTTGATATCTGTTATTAAATCCAACTCAACCTGGGTGACTTTTAACATTGCATCAAAGGTCAAGCCAGGGATTGTATAATAGTATGCGGCATCTAACTGATATGTTGATAAGCAAATTTCACGAAAATTTTCGAAAACACATGATAAAAGTAACACATCACATTTTAAATACAGGTCTGCATATTCACCTAAATTATTTATATTAAATTTGCTCCAAACATCTTTAGCATGTGCATATTCTTCATCTGTTATATTGCTATCTGTTAGTTGATTATAAAATTCCCTTTTATCAGGTAAACTGTTTTCTTCCAACTTATCCCAACCAGTAATATAATCATATGGGAAAATTCCTTTTTGTTTTAATAATTCCAAATGGGGATGGGTTGCTCCGATTTCATTTTCAAGTATTTGAAATTGAGTTTCATCTAAATTTTTAACCAAGCTATCAAGTGAGCTTTGCATAAATCGACATGAATCGATAAATCTCACATGTAATGAATTCATTTCCTTTGAAAAAGAAATGTATCTCTCGCTATTAATAGGAATCGCTTTTATTTCACCTTCATCATAACCAAGTTCATGAATAAATAGATTAAAATCATAGTTGCATCCGTTATGAAATATTACTGGTATGAAATTTGGAAGAGAGAATTTAAGATTGCAACTTTCGTGTGCAGAACCTCTGTAATTTGATAAAGGATTCACTGTCGAAGAATTTAAGTGACAGTGATCACGAACCTTAATATCGTTTTCTAGAAAAGGTTTTTCACAGATATGGCAAACCGAAGATAATTGAAATGATATTTCATCTTCCTCAGTCATGCGAATTGGTTCTTTAGTTTTATATATTCCCTCAATAACATCTGCGATTTGTCTTAATTTATTAATAAACCATTTTGATGCATTTTCTCCTCTATAAGCAAAAAATTGATTTTTGCTTGAATCATAGGAGCAAACAACTTGAATAGCCACAGAGTATGCTATATGTTGTTGGAAATAGGTTGTATTTGAAATATTGTTAACATCATCATCTACTTTAGATAATATGCACTCGAAATCACTGTAAATAACAAAGGGAACAGCTAATTTACGATTATAGTTTTTAAATTTCAGTTTAGAATCTTTTTCTGAAGGAAAAACAATCTTTACATTATTAATGCTTCGACAAAGTTCTAAATGCTCAATATATTTTCGCTCTTCATAGAAATATTGAAGACATCTATCGCAGATATGGTGAGATGTTTTATGTTTTGATATTTGAGATGAACAGAGTCTTGATAAATTTCTAATTAAGCAATAATGAAAATTAGTTCCATCACTGATCATTAGTAAATTTATATGTTTCTCTTTCTTTTCTCTAGTTAAATATAAAGGTCCATTAACAATATGCGAGTCAGATAATCCGTAAACATTTATCGAAAAGTCATTGTTTTTTTCAACTTTGATTATGTCTTTTAGTTTTACTGGAAATTCAATACCTCTAAAATCATATATTTGAGGAAAATTATCGCGATTATTAAATTCTAATGGGTTAAAATGGTCAAATATACAGCATGTATTAAAATCTGGTATATATTTTGTAACATTTTGAGGATTTTTAACTATATTTTTAAAATGTGCAATTATACAATATACAAAGCAGAAAAAATCCTCATTTTTAATGTTAACGCAAGCTCTTTTATATAATATTTTTTTTGGCAGAGGGATAAAACTTCCACCCTTGAAGGGTTCGAATTTTGCTATATTCAACTCTAGAGATAATATTTTATCTAAAGTAGCATTCGACCCTCTTGACTGAAAATCTTCCAATCTTGCTTCAAGTTTTTTTAATGATTCATTATACCACGTCTTAAAATCAGATGCATGATCAAAAGAAGAAAGTTTTAATGCAAAAGGAAAAGTATCAACAACTTCTGCATCAGCTTTTCTGATTATAAAATCACATTTTATAGCAAGCGAAATTTTAATTAGAGTATGCAATGATAAGTACTCCATAATTTTACCCCTAACTAATGTTTCTTTATGTTTAAAAAAAGTTTTAAGTTTCTTACTGTTTTCAAGGTTGATAAGTGCTCCTGTAAATACTCTTTTTCCGAACGCTGTTACTGTTTGCCATAATTCTGTTGTTTGTGATATTGTGTGAGAAGGATGATTAAATTCTTCTTCATCTGCAGATGATTCTGTCTCATCATCTCTTCTTGATGTTGATGGGTGAGAATAGCGTGAAGGAAGATTAAATTCTCCATCATTAGATGATGATGGTTTATCATCTCTTCTTGATGTTGGCTGATGATGAGAATTGTGTGAAGAAAGACCTTTAACAAAACCCTTAAGTTAAAAAATATATATATATATATATGATGAAACTTGTTACCTGTCTCTTCACGGCTTCTTTTCAATAAAACCTTTTTCATTTCTTAATTTTTTTTCAAGGTAGATTGAATATTTAAAAAGTTTTTTATGTCGATAGTATGGCTTCCGATTTTCTTTATTTTCCTCAAATATCTTCTTCGAGGTGCTTGGTTGATTGATTGAATGATGGTTTAAATGTGTTTTCTCCACAAATGCTCCCTTTGATGAAGTGGTCTGATTGATTTTTTCCGCCTCAGGAGGATTTAAATATACATCTAATTCATCTAGATCTACTTCTGGAATAGAATTAGGAAATGGATTAGAAGTTGCTTGCATGCAATCATCCAGATTTAAATATGTTTCTAATTCATCTAGATCTACTTCTGGAATAGAATTGGGTAATGGATTAGAAATTGTTTGCATGCAATCATCCAATTTTAGGCGTGGAAAATGTATGTAATCATCCAAGTTTAGGGAAGGGAGGGAAACATTGCTAATTATACGTGGATAATTTTCTTCCATTTTCTTAGCCATCATGTATAAATATTGATTGGTGATTTCGCAATCTAAATCATCAATATTTACATCCTATTAAAATAATAGAAATATATATAAAAATTTAAAAAAAAATAATAAAAGAAATAGAAAAATATTTATATTCAAAACTTACCTTATTTATTTCACAATTCATTGTTGGCTATATAGTTAACTAGAAAACTTGTATTGAGTACACTGAGAATACAAGACGATTTTTTCTCTCTTTTATATTATAAATTTTTAAAAAAATTTCCTATGTTCTAGAAAATTTTTATTAAAGATATAATTAAAAATCACTGAAGCGTCTATAATTAATATTGACAAAATTAAGTTTTTAACCTTAATTAATAATTAATATATGTTCATTCATCTTAATATTTTTTATTAAGTATATATTTAAAAATCAGTGAAGCATCTATAACTAACATTGGTAAAAAATAGGTTGTTCACCTTAATTAATATATTCATAAATATTTCCATTAATTATATATTCAAAAATTAATTCTTAATTTCAAAAAATTAAGTTCATTCATCATAATAAATATTTCCATTAATTATATATTCAAAAATTAATTCTAAGTTCATTCATCTTAATATTTTTTATTAAGTATATATTTAAAAATCAGTGAAGCATCTATAACTAACATCGGTAAAAAATAGGTTGTTCACCTTAATTAAAATATTCATAAATATTTCCATTAATTATATATTCAAAAAAAATATTTGGTTTTACTTTATATAAGATAAATTTTACTATACTAGTAAACTTGGCCGTGGTGTAGTGGTTAGCACATCTTCTTACCATTCAGAAAACCTACGGTTCGAAACCCAAGCAAGTCATTTAGTTTTTTAAAAAAAATCCATACTTTGTAAAGTCTTGTATCATCATCGAGAGTTCAATGAACCATCCAATACGTCATCAGAAAAATGCACTACAAAAAATAAAAATGCACTACAAAAAAAAAGTGCATCAAAACAAAAAAAAAAAATATGCACTACAAAAAAAGTGCATCAAAACAAAAAAGTGCACTCTCAAAGAATGCATCAAATCTAGGTCACCCAAGGTCATTCAAATCTAGGTTACCCAAGGCCGTTTAAAACTAGGTCACCCAAGGCCATTCAAATCTAGGTCACCCAAGGCCATTCAAATCTAGGTCACCCAAGGCCATTCAAATCTAGGCCATGACCTAGAAGGCTTGAAACCCCATTTTCTACCTACTCATTATGACTGGACTAAGTATATATAAGCCAAAAATAATCAAATTTGACATTTTTCGATAGAAAAATTATTTTTTGAAAATTTTCGATTTTACAACTAGAATGTCATGACTATACAAATCATTGAAATTTTGATCCATGTAAGTCAAAATGTATACATAGAGGTTCTTTATGACTGGACTAAGTATAAATAAGCCAAAAAAGATCAAATTTGACATTTTTCGATAGAAAAAACAATTTTTGAAAATTTTCGATTTTACAACAAGAATGTGAAGACTATTCAAATCATTGAAATTTTGATCCAAGTAAGTCCAAATGTATACATAGGATCCTTTATGACTGGACTAAGTATAAATAAGCCAAAAAAGATCAAATTTGACATTTTTCGATAGAAAAAACATTTTTTGAAAATTTTTGATTTTACAACTAGAATGTCATGACTATACAAATCATTGAAATTTTGATCCAAGTAAGTCAAAATGTATACATAGAGGTCCTTTATGACTGGACTAAGTATAAATAAGCCAAAAATGATCAAATTTGACATTTTTCGATAGAAAAAACATTTTTTGAAAATTTTCGATTTTACAACTAGAATGTCATGACTATACAAATCATTGAAATTTTGATCCAGGTAAGTCAAAATGTATACATAGAGGTCCTTTATGACTGGACTAAGTATAAATAAGCCAAAAAAGATCAAATTTGACATTTTTCGATAGAAAAAACTTTTTTTTGAAAATTTTCGATTGTACAACTAGAATGTCATGACTATACAAATCATTGAAATTTTGATCCAAGTAAGTCTAAATGTATGCATAGAGGTCCTTTATGACTGGAATAAGTATAAATAAGCTAAAAATGATCAAATTTGCCATTTTTCGATGGAAAAAACAATTTTTGAAAATTTCCGATTTTACTACTAGAATGTCATGACTATACAAATAATTGAAATTTTGATCCAAGTAAGTAAAAATGTATATATAGAGGTCCATTATGACTGGACTAAGTATATATAAGCCAAAAATAATCAAATTTGACATTTTTCGAGAGAAAAAATATTTTTTGAAAATTTTCGATTTTACAACTAGAATGTCATGACTATACAAATCATTGAAATTTTGATCCAAGTAAGTCAAAATGTATACATAGAGGTTCTTTATGACTGGACTAAGTATAAATAAGCCAAAAAAGATCAAATTTGACATTTTTCGATAGAAAAAACATTTTTTGAAAATTTTCGATTTTACAACAAGAATGTGATGACTATTCAAATCATTGAAATTTTGATCCAAGTAAGTCCAAATGTATACATAGAGGTCCTTTATGACTGGACTAAGTATAAATAAGCCAAAAAAGATCAAATTTGACATTTTTCGATAGAAAAAACATTTTTTGAAAATTTTCGATTTTACAACTAGAATGTCATGACTATACAAATCATTGAAATTTTGATCCAAGTAAGTCAAAATGTATACATAGAGGTCCTTTATGACTGGACTAAGTATTAATAAGCCAAAAATGATCAAATTTGACATTTTTCGATAGAAAAAACATTTTTTGAAAATTTTCGATTTTACAACTAGAATGTCATGACTATACAAATCATTGAAATTTTGATCCAGGTAAGTCAAAATGTATACATAGAGGTCCTTTATGACTGAACTAAGTATAAATAAGCCAAAAATAATCAAATTTGACATTTTTCGATAGAAAAAATATTTTTTGAAAATTTTTGATTTTACAACTAGAATGTCATGACTATACAAATCATTGAAATTTTGATCCAAGTAAGTCAAAATGTATACATAGAGGTCCTTTATGACTGGAATAAGTATAAATAAGCAAAAAATAATCAAATTTGACATTTTTCGATAGAAAAAATATTTTTTGAAAATTTTCAATTTTACAACTAGAATGTCATGACTATACAAATCATTGAAATTTTGATCCAAGTAAGTCAAAATGTATACATAGAGGTTCTTTATGACTGGACTAAGTATAAATAAGCCAAAAAAGATCAAATTTGACATTTTCCGATAGAAAAAACATTTTTTGAAAATTTTCGATTTTACAACAAGAATGTGATGCCCATTCAAATCATTGAAATTTTGATCCAAGTAAGTCCAAATGTATACATAGAGGTCCTTTATGACTGGACTAAGTATAAATAAGCCAAAAATGGTCAAATTTGACATTTTTCGATAGAAAAAACATTTTTTGAAAATTTTCGATTTTACAACTAGAATGTCATGGCTATACAAACCATTGAAATTTTGATCCAAGTAAGTCAAAATGTATACATAGAGGTCCTTTATGACTGAACTAAGTATAAATAAGCCAAAAATAATCAAATTTGACATTTTTCGATAGAAAAAATATTTTTTGAAAATTTTCGATTTTACAACTAGAATGTCATGACTATACAAATCATTGAAATTTTGATCCAAGTAAGTCTAAATGTATACATAGAGGTCCTTTATGACTGGAATAATTATAAATAAGCTAAAAATGATCAAATTTGCCATTTTTCGATGGAAAAAACAATTGTTGAAAATTTCCGATTTTACTACTAGAATGTCATGACTATACAAATAATTGAAATTTTGATCCAAGTAAGTAAAAATGTATACATAGAGGTCCTTTATGACTGGACTAAGTATATATAAGCCAAAAATAATAAAATTTGACATTTTTCGATAGAAAAAATATTTTTTGAAAATTTTCGAATTTACAACTAGAATGTCATGACTATACAAATCATTGAAATTTTGATCCAAGTAAGTCAAAATGTATACATAGAGGTTCTTTATGACTGGACTAAGTATAAATAAGCCAAAAAAGATCAAACCTGACATTTTTCGATAGAAAAAACATTTTTTGAAAATTTTCGATTTTACAACAAGAATGTGATGACTATTCAAATCATTGAAATTTTGATCCAAGTAAGTCCAAATGTATACATAGAGGTCCTTTATGACTGGACTAAGTATAAATAAGCCAAAAATGATGAAATTTGATATTTTTCGATAGAAAAAACATTTTTTGAAAATTTTCGATTTACAACTAGAATGTCATGACTATACAAATCATTGAAATTTTGATCCAGGTAAGTCAAAATGTATACATAGAGGTCCTTTATGACTGGACTAAGTATAAATAAGCCAAAAATAATCAAATTTGAAATTTTTCGATAGAAAAAATATTTTTTGAAAATTTTCGATTTTACAACTAGAATGTCATGACTATACAAATCATTAAAATTTTGATCCAAGTAAGTCAAAATGTATACATAGAGGTCCTTTATGACTGGAATAAGTATATATAAGCCAAAAATAATCAAATTTGACATTTTTCGATAGAAAAAATATTTTTTGAATATTTTCGATTTTACAACTAGAATGTCATGACTATACAAATCATTGAAATTTTGATCCAAGTAAGTCAAAATGTATACATAGAGGTTCTTTATGACTGGACTAAGTATAAATAAGCCAAAAAAGATCAAATTTGACATTTTTCGATAGAAAAAACATTTTTTGAAAATTTTCGATTTTACAACAAGAATGTGATGACTATTCAAATCATTGAAATTTTGATCCAGGTAAGTCAAAATGTACACATAGTGGTCCTTTATGGCTGAACTAAGTATAAATAAGCCAAAAATAATCGAATTTGACATTTTTCGATAGAAAAAATATTTTTTGAAAATTTTTGATTTTACAACTAGAATGTCATGACTATACAAATCATTGAAATTTTGATCCAAGTAAGTCTAAATGTATACATAGAGGTCTTTTATGACTGGAATAAGTATAAATAAGCTAAAAATGATCAAATTTGCCATTTTTCGATAGAAAAAACAATTTTTGAAAATTTCCGATTTTACTACTAGAATGTCATGACTATACAAATAATAGAAATTTTGATCCAAGTAAGTAAAAATGTATACATAGAGGTCCTTTATGACTGGACTAAGTATATATAAGCCAAAAATAATCAAATTTGACATTTTTCGATAGAAAAAATATTTTTTGAAAATTTTCGATTTTACAACTAGAATGTCATGACTATACAAATCATTGAAATTTTGATCCAAGTAAGTCAAAATGTATACATAGAGGTTCTTTATGACTGGACTAAGTATAAATAAGCCAAAAAAGATCAAATTTGACATTTTTCGATAGAAAAAACATTTTTTGATAATTTTCGATTTTACAACAAAAATGTGATGACTATTCAAATCATTGAAATTTTGAACAAGTAAGTCCATATGTATACATAGAGGTCCTTTATGACTGGACTAAGTATAAATAAGCAAAAATGATCAAATTTGACATTTTTCGATAGAAAAAACATTTTTTGAAAATTTTCGATTTTACAACTAGAATGTCATGACTATACAAATCATTGAAATTTTGATCCAGGTAAGTCAAAATGTATACATAGAGGTCCTTTATGACTGGACTAAGTATAAATAAGCCAAAAATAATCAAATTTGACATTTTTCGATAGAAAAAATATTTTTTGAAAATTTTCGATTTTACAACTAGAATGTCATGACTATACAAATCATTGAAATTTTGATCCAAGTAAGTCTAAATGTATACATAGAGGTCCTTTATGACTGGACTAAGTATAAATAAGCCAAAACAGATCAAATTTGACATTTTTCGATAGAAAAAACATTTTTTGAAAATTTTCGATTTTACAACAAGAATGTGATGACTATTCAAATCATTGAAATTTTGATCCAAGTAAGTCCAAATGTATACATAGAGGTCCTTTATGACTGGACTAAGTATAAATAAGCCAAAATTGATCAAATTTGACATTTTTCGATAGAAAAAACATTTTTTGAAAATTTTCGATTTTACAACTAGAATGTCATGACTATACAAATCATTGAAATTTTGATCCAGGTAAGTCAAAATGTATACATAGAGGTCCTTTATGACTGAACTAAGTATAAATAAGCCAAAAATAATCAAATTTGACATTTTTCGATAGAAAAATATTTTTTGAAAATTTTCGATTTTACAACTAGAATGTCATGACTAAACAAATCATTGAAATTTTGATCCAAGTAAGTCAAAATGTATACATAGCGGTTCTTTATGACTGGACTAAGTATAAATAAGCCAAAAAAGATCAAATTTGACATTTTTCGATAGAAAAAACATTTTTTGAAAATTTTCGATTTTACAACAAGAATGTGATGACTATTCAAATCATTGAAATTTTGAACAAGTAAGTCCAAATGTATACATAGAGGTCCTTTATGACTGGACTAAGTATAAATAAGCCAAAAATGATCAAATTTGACATTTTTCGATAGAAAAAACATTTTTTGAAAATTTTCGATTTTACAACTAGAATGTCATGACTATACAAATCATTGAAATTTTGATCCAGGTAAGTCAAAATGTATACATACAGGTCCTTTATGGCTGAACTAAGTATAAATAAGCCAAAAATAATCAAATTTGACATTTTTCGATAGAAAAAATATTTTTTGAAAATTTTCGATTTTACAACTAGAATGTCATGACTATACAAATCATTGAAATTTTGATCCAAGTAAGTCTAAATGTATAAATAGAGGTCCTTTATGACTGGAATAAGTATAAATAAGCTAAAAATGATCAAATTTGCCATTTTTCGATAGAAAAAACAATTTTTGAAAATTTCCGATTTTACTACTAGAATGTCATGACTATACAAATAATTGAAATTTTGATCCAAGTAAGTAAAAATGTATACATAGAGGTCCTTTATGACTGGACTAAGTATAAATAAGCCAAAAATGATCAAATTTGACATTTTTCGATAGAAAAAACATTTTTTGAAAATTTTCTATTTTACAACTAGAATGTCATGACTATACAAATCATTGAAATTTTGATCCAGGTAAGTCAAAATGTAAACATAGAGGTCCTTTATGACTGGACTAAGTATAAATAAGCCAAAAATAATCAAATTTGACATTTTTCGATAGAAAAAATATTTTTTGAAAATTTTCGATTTTACAACTAGAATGTCATGACTATACAAATCATTGAAATTTTGATCCAAGTAAGTCAAAATGTATACATAGAGGTCCTTTATGACTGGACTAAATATAAATAAGCCAAAAATAATCAAATTTGACATTTTTCGATAGAAAAAATATTTTTTGAAAATTTTCGATTTTACAACTAGAATGTCATGATTATTCAAATCATTGAATCTTTAATCCAAGTAAGTCCAAATGTATACATAGAGGTCCTTTATGACTGGACTAAGTATAAAAAAGCCAAAAATGATCAAATTTGACATTTTTCGATAGAAAAAACATTTTTTGAAAATTTTCGATTTTACAACTAGAATGTCATGACTATACAAATCATTGAAATTTTGATCCAGGTAAGTCAAAATGTATACAAAGAGGTCCTTTATGACTGAACTAAGTATAAATAAGCCAAAAATAATCAAATTTGACATTTTTCGATACAAAAAATATTTTTTGAAAATTTTCGATTTTACAACTAGAATGTCATGACTATACAAATCATTAAAATTTTGATCCAAGTAAGTCTAAATGTATACATAGAGGTCCTTTATGACTGGAATAAGTATAAATAAGCTAAAAATGATCAAATTTGCCATTTTTCGATGGAAAAAACAATTTTTGAAAATTTCCGATTTTACTACTAGAATGTCATGACTATACAAATAATTGAAATTTTGATCCAAGTAAGTAAAAATGTATACATAGAGGTCCTTTATGACTGGAATAAGTATAAATAAGCCAAAAATAATCAAATTTGACATTTTTCGATAGAAAAAATATTTTTTGAAAATTTTCGATTTTACAACTAGAATGTCATGACTATACAAATCATTGAAATTTTGATCCAAGTAAGTCAAAATGTATACATAGAGGTTCTTTATGACTGGACTAAGTATAAATAAGCCAAAAAAGATCAAAATTGACATTTTTCGATAGAAAAAACATTTTTTGAAAATTTTCGATTTTACAACAAGAATGTGATGATTATTCAAATCATTGAAATTTTGATCCAAGTAAGTCTAAATGTATAAATAGGGGTCCTTTATGACTGAACTAAGAAAATTAGCCAAAAATGATCAAATTTGACATTTTTCGATAGAAAAATCATTTTTTGAAAATTTTCGATTTTACAACTCGAATGTCATGACTATACAAATCATTAAAATGTTGATCCAGGTAAGTCAAAATGTATACATAGAGGTCCTTTATGACTGGACTAAGTATAAATAAGCCAAAAATAATCAAATTTGACATTTTTCGACAGAAAAAATATTTTTTGAAAATTTTCGATTTTACAACTAGAATGTCATGACTATACATATCATTGAAATTTTGATCCAAGTAAGTGTAAATGTATATATAGAGGTCCTTTATGACTGGAATAAGTATAAATAAGCTAAAAATGATCAAATTTGCCATTTTTCGATGGAAAAAAACAATTTTTGAAAATTTCCGATTTTACTACTAGAATGTCATGACTATACAAATAATTGAAATTTTGATCCAAGTAAGTCAAAATGTATACATAGAGGTTCTTTATGACTGGACTAAGTATAAATAAGCCAAAAAAGATCAAAATTGACATTTTTCGATAGAAAAAACATTTTTTGAAAATTTTCGATTTTACAACAAGAATGTGATGATTATTCAAATCATTGAAATTTTGATCCAAGTAAGTCCAAATGTATACATAGGGGTCCTTTATGACTGGACTAAGTATAAATAAGCCAAAAATGATCAAATTTGACATTTTTCGATAGAAAAAACATATTTTGAAAATTTTCGATTTTACAACTAGAATGTCATGACTATACAAATCATTGAAATTTTGATCCAGGTAAGTCAAAATGTATACATAGAGGTCCTTTATGACTGGACTAAGTATAAATAAGCCAAAAATAATCAAATTTGACATTTTTCGATAGAAAAAATATTTTTTGAAAATTTTCGATTTTACAACTAGAATGTCATGACTATCCAAATCATTGAAATTTTGATCCAAGTAAGTCTAAATGTAAACATAGAGGTCCTTTATGACTGGAATAAGTATAAATAAGCTAAAATTGATCAAATTTGCCATTTTTCGATAGAAAAAACAATTTTTGAAAATTTCCGATTTTACTACTAGAATGTCATGACTATACAAATAATTGAAATTTTGATCCAAGTAAGGAAAAATGTATACATAGAGGTCCTTTATGACTGGACTAAGTATAAATAAGCCAAAAATGATCAAATTTGACATTTTTCGATAGAAAAAACATTTTTTGAAAATTTTCGATTTTACAACTAGAATGTCATGACTATACAAATCATTGAAATTTTGATCCAGGTAAGTCAAAATGTATACATAGAGATCCTTTATGACTGGACTAAGTATAAATAAGCCAAAAATAATCAAATTTGACATTTTTCGATAGAAAAAATATTTTTTGAAAATTTTCGATTTTACAACTAGAATGTCATGACTATACAAATCATTGAAATTTTGATAAAAGTAAGTCTAAATGTATACATAGAGGTCCTTTATGACTGGAATAAGTATAAATAAGCTAAAAATGATCAAATTTGCCATTTTTCGATAGAAAAAACAATTTTTGAAAATTTCCGATTTTACTACTAGAATGTCATGACTATACAAATAATTGAAATTTTGATCCAAGTAAGTAAAAATGTATACATAGAGGTCCTATATGACTGGACTAAGTATAAATAAGCCAAAAATGATCAAATTTGACATTTTTCGATAGAAAAAACATTTTTTGAAAATTTTCGATTTTACAACTAGAATGTCATGACTATACAAATCATTGAAATTTTGATCCAGGTAAGTCAAAATGTATACATAGAGGTCCTTTATGACTGGACTAAGTATAAATAAGCCAAAAATAATCAAATTTGACATTTTTCGATAGAAAAAATATTTTTTGAAAATTTTCTATTTTACAACTAGAATGTCATGACTATACAAATCATAGAAATTTTGATCCAAGAAAGTCAAAATGTATACATAGAGGTCCTTTATGACTGGACTGTGTATATATGCCAAAAATAATCAAATTTTACATTTTTCGATAGAAAAAATATTTTTTGAAAATTTTCGATTTTACAACTAGAATGTCATGACTATACAAATCATTGAAATTTTGATCCAGGTAAGTCAAAATGTATACATAGAGGTCCTTTATGACTGGACTAAGTATAAATAAGCCAAAAATGATCAAATTTGACATTTTTCGATAGAAAAAACATTTTTTGAAAATTTTCGATTTTACAACTAGAATGTCATGACTATACAAATCATTGAAATTTTGATCCAGGTAAGTCAAAATGTATACATAGAGGTCCTTTATGACTGGAATAAGTATAAATAAGCTAAAAATGATCAAATTTGCCATTTTTCGATAGAAAAAACAATTTTTGAAAATTTCCGATTTTACTACTAGAATGTCATGACTATACAAATAATTGAAATTTTGATCCAAGTAAGTAAAAATGTATACATAGAGGTCCTTTATGACTGGACTAAGTATAAATAAGCCAAAAATGATCAAATTTGACATTTTTCGATAGAAAAAACATTTTTTGAAAATTTTCGATTTTACAACTAGAAAGTCATGACTATACAAATCATTGAAATTTTGATCCAGGTAAGTCAAAATGTATACATAGAGGTCCTTTATGACTGGAATAAGTATAAATAAGCTAAAAATGATCAAATTTGCCATTTTTCGATAGAAAAAACAATTTTTGAATATTTCCGATTTTACAACTAGAAAGTCATTACTATACAAATCATTGAAATTTTGATCCAGGTAAGTCAAAATGTATACATAGAGGTCCTTTATGACTGGACTAAGTATAAATAAGCCAAAAATAATCAAATTTGACATTTTTCGATAGAAAAAATATTTTTTGAAAATTTTCGATTTTACAACTAGAATGTCATGACTATACAAATCATTGAAATTTTGATCCAAGTAAGTCTAAATGTATGCATAGAGGTCCCTTATGACTGGAATAAGTATAAATAAGCTAAAAATGATCAAATTTGCCATTTTTCGATGGAAAAAACAATTTTTGAAAATTTCCGATTTTACTACTAGAATGTCATGACTATACAAATAATTGAAATTTTGATCCAAGTAATTAAAAATGTATACAAAGAGGTCCTTTATGACTGGACTAAGTATATATAAGCCAAAAATAATCAAATTTGACATTTTTCGATAGAAAAAATATTTTTTGAAAATTTTCGATTTTACAACTAGAATGTCATGACTATACAAATCATTGAAATTTTGATCCAAGTAAGTCAAAATGTATACATAGAGGTCCTTTATGACTGGACTAAGTATAAATAAGCCAAAAATGATCAAATTTGACATTTTTCGATAGAAAAAACATTTTTTGAAAATTTTCGATTTTACAACTAGAATGTCATGACTATACAAATCATTGAAATTTTGATCCAGGTAAGTCAAAATGTATACATAGAGGTCCTTTATGACTGGACTAAGTATAAATAAGCCAAAAATAATCAAATTTGACATTTTTCGATAGAAAAAATATTTTTGGAAAATTTTCGATTTTACAACTAGAATGTCATGACTATACAAATCATTGAAATTTTGATCCAAGTAAGTCTAAATGTATACATAGAGGTCCTTTATGACTGGAATAAGTATAAATAAGCTAAAAATGATCAAATTTGCCATTTTTCGATAGAAAAAACAATTTTTGAATATTTCCGATTTTACTACTAGAATGTCATGACTATACAAATAATTGAAATTTTGATCCAAGTAAGTAAAAATGTATACATAGAGGTCCTTTATGACTGGACTAAGTATATATAAGCCAAAAATAATCAAATTTGACATTTTTCGATAGAAAAAATATTTTTTGAAAATTTTCGATTTTACAACCAGAATGTCATGACTATACAAATCATTGAAATTTTGATCCAAGTAAGTCAAAATGTATACATAGAGGTTCTTTATGACTGGACTAAGTATAAATAAGCCAAAAAAGATCAAATTTGACATTTTTCGATAGAAAAAACATTTTTTGAAAATTTTCGATTTTACAACAAGAATGTGATGACTATTCAAATCATTGAAATTTTGATCCAAGTAAGTCCAAATGTATACATAGAGGTCCTATATGACTGGACTAAGTATAAATAAGCCAAAAATGATCAAATTTGACATTTTTCGATAGAAAAAACATTTTTTGAAAATTTTCGATTTTACAACTAGAATGTCATGACTATACAAATCATTGAAATTTTGATCCAGGTAAGTCAAAATGTATACATAGAGGTCTTTTATGACTAGACTAAGTCTAATAAGCCAAAAATAATCAAATTTGACATTTTTCGATAGAAAAAATATTTTTTGAAAATTTTCGATTTTACAACAAGAATGTGATGACTATTCAAATCATTGAAATTTTGATCCAAGTAAGTTCAAATGTATACATAGAGGTCCTTTATGACTGGACTAAGTATAAATAAGCCAAAAATAATCAAATTTGACATTTTTCGATAGAAAAAATATTTTTTGAAAATTTCCGATTTTACTACTAGAATGTCATGACTATACAAATAATTGAAATTTTGATCCAAGTAAGTAAAAATGTATACATAGAGGTCCTTTATGACTGGACTAAGTATATATAAGCCAAAAATAATCAAATTTGACATTTTTCGATAGAAAAAATATTTTTTGAAAATTTTCGATTTTACAACCAGAATGTCATGACTATACAAATCATTGAAATTTTGATCCAAGTAAGTCCAAATGTATACATAGAGGTCCTATATGACTGGACTAAGTATAAATAAGCCAAAAAAGATCAAATTTGACATTTTTCGATAGAAAAAAACATTTTTTGAAAATTTTCGATTTTACAACAAGAATGTGATGACTATTCAAATCATTGAAATTTTGATCCAAGTAAGTTCAAATGTATACATAGAGGTCCTTTATGACTGGACTAAGTATAAATAAGCCAAAAATGATCAAATTTGACATTTTTCGATAGAAAAAACATTTTTTGAAAATTTTCGATTTTACAACTAGAATGTCATGACTATACAAATCATTGAAATTTTGATCCAGGTAAGTCAAAATGTATACATAGAGGTCCTTTATGACTGGACTAAGTATAAATAAGCCAAAAATAATCAAATTTGACATTTTTCGATAGAAAAAATATTTTTTGAAAATTTCCGATTTTACTACTAGAATGTCATGACTATACAAATAATTGAAATTTTGATCCAAGTAAGTAAAAATGTATACATAGAGGTCCTTTATGACTGGACTAAGTATATATAAGCCAAAAATAATCAAATTTGACATTTTTCGATAGAAAAAATATTTTTTGAAAATTTTCGATTTTACAACTAGAATGTCATGACTATACAAATCATTGAAATTTTGTTCCAAGTAAGTCAAAATGTATACATAGACGTTCTTTATGACTGGACTAAGTATAAATAAGCCAAAAAAGATCAAATTTGACATTTTTCGATAGAAAAAACATTTTTTGAAAATTTTCGATTTTACAACAAGAATGGGATGACTATTCAAATCATTGAAATTTTGATCCAAGTAAGTCAAAATGTATACATAGAGGTCCTTTATGACTGGACTAAGTATATATAAGCCAAAAATAATCAAATTTGACATTTTTCGATAGAAACAAAATTTTTTGAAAATTTTCGATTTTACAACTAGAATGTCATGACTATACAAATCATTGAAATTTTGTTCCAAGTAAGTCAAAATGTATACATAGACGTTCTTTATGACTGGACTAAGTATAAATAAGCCAAAAAAGATCAAATTTGACATTTTTCGATAGAAAAAACATTTTTTGAAAATTTTCGATTTTACAACAAGAATGGGATGACTATTCAAATCATTGAAATTTTGATCCAAGTAAGTCAAAATGTATACATAGAGTCCATTATGACTGTACTAAGTATATATAAGCCAAAAATAATCAAATTTGACATTTTTCGATAGAAAAAATATTTTTTGAAAATTTCCGATTTTACTACTAGAATGTCATTACTATACAAATAATTGAAATTTTGATCCAAGTAAGTAAAAATGTATACATAGAGGTCCTTTATGACTGGACTAAGTATATATAAGCCAAAAATAATCAAATTTGACATTTTTCGATAGAAACAAAATTTTTTGAAAATTTTCGATTTTACAACTAGAATGTCATGACTATACAAATCATTGAAATTTTGTTCCAAGTAAGTCAAAATGTATACATAGAGGTCCTTAATGACTGGAATAAGTATAAATAAGCTAAAAATGATCAAATTTGCCATTTTTCGATAGAAAAAACAATTTTTGAAAATTTCCGATTTTACTACTAGAATGTCATGACTATACAAATAATTGAAATTTTGATCCAAGTAAGTAAAAATGTATACATAGAGGTTCTATATGACTGAACTAAGTATAAATAAGCCAAAAATGATCAAATTTGACATTTTTCGATAGAAAAAACATTTTTTGAAAATTTTCGATTTTACAACTAGAAAGTCATCACTATACAAATCATTGAAATTTTGATCCAGGTAAGTCAAAATGTATACATAGAGGTCCTTTATGACTGGACTAAGTATAAATAAGCCAAAAATATTTCGATAGAAAAAACATTTTATGAAAATTTTCGATTTTACAACAAGAATGTGATGACTATTCAAATCATTGAAATTTTGATCCAAGTAAGTCTAAATGTATACATAGAGGTCTTTTATGACTGGAATAAGTATAAATAAGCTAAAAATGATCAAATTTTCCATTTTTCGATAGAAAAAACAATTTTTGAAAATTTCCGATTTTACTACTAGAATGTCATGACTATACAAATAATTGAAATTTTGATCCAGGTAAGTCAAAATGTATACATAGAGGTCCTTCATGACTGGACTAAGTATAAATAAGCCAAAAATAATCAAATTTGACATTTTTCGATAGAAAAAATATTTTTTGAAAATTTCCGATTTTACTACTAGAATGTCATGACTATACAAATAATTGAAATTTTGATCCAAGTAAGTAAAAATGTATACATAGAGGTCCTTTATGACTGGACTAAGTATATATAAGCCAAAAATAATCAAATTTGACATTTTTCTATAGAAAAAATATTTTTTGAAAATTTTCGATTTTACAACTAGAATGTCATGACTATACAAATCATTGAAATTTTGTTCCAAGTAAGTCAAAATGTATACATAGACGTTCTTTATGACTGGACTAAGTATAAATAAGCCAAAAAAGATCAAATTTGACATTTTTCGATAGAAAAAACATTTTTTGAAAATTTTCGATTTTACAACAAGAATGGGATGACTATTCAAATCATCGAAATTTTGATCCAAGTAAGTCAAAATGTATACATAGAGGTCCATTATGACTGTACTAAGTATATATAAGCCAAAAATAATCAAATTTGACATTTTTCGATAGAAAAAATATTTTTTGAAAATTTTCGATTTTACAACTAGAATGTCATGACTATACAAATCATTGAAATTTTGTTCCAAGTAAGTCAAAATGTATACATAGAGGTTCTTTATGACTGGACTAAGTATAAATAAGCCAAAAAAGATCAAATTTGACATTTTTCGATAGAAAAAACATTTTTTGAAAATTTTCGATTTTACAACAAGAATGGGATGACTATTCAAATCATTGAAATTTTGATCCAAGTAAGTCCAAATGTATACATAGAGGTCCTTTATGACTGGACTAAGTATAAATAAGCCAAAAAAGATCAAATTTGACATTTTTCGATAGAAAAAACATTTTTTGAAAATTTTCGATTTTACAACAAGAATGGGATGACTATTCAAATCATTGAAATTTTGATCCAAGTAAGTCCAAATGTATACATAGAGGTCCTTTATGACTGGACTAAGTATAAATAAGCCAAAAATGATCAAATTTGACATTTTTCGATAGAAAAAACATTTTTTGAAAATTTTCGATTTTACAACTATAATGTCATGACTATACAAATAATTGAAATTTTGATCCAAGTAAGTAAAAATGTATACATAGAGGTCCTTTATGACTGGACTAAGTATAAATAAGCCAAAAATAATCAAATTTGACATTTTTCGATAGAAAAAATATTTTTTGAAAATTTTCGATTTTACAACTAGAATGTCATGACTATACAAATCATTGAAATTTTGATCCAAGTAAGTCTAAATGTATACATAGAGGTCCTTAATGACTGGAATAAGTATAAATAAGCCAAAAAAGATCAAATTTGACATTTTTCGATAGAAAAAACATTTTTTGAAAATTTTCGATTTTACAACAAGAATGTGATGACTATTCAAATCATTGAAATTTTGATCCAAGTAAGTTCAAATGTATACATAGAGGTCCTTTATGACTGGACTAAGTATAAATAAGCCAAAAATGATCAAATTTGACATTTTTCGATAGAAAAAACATTTTTTGAAAATTTTCGATTTTACAACTAGAATGTCATGACTATACAAATCATTGAAATTTTGATCCAGGTAAGTCAAAATGTATACATAGAGGTCCTTTATGACTGGACTAAGTATAAATAAGCCAAAAATCATCAAATTTGACATTTTTCGATAGAAAAAATATTTTTTGAAAATTTCCGATTTTACTACTAGAATGTCATGACTATACAAAAAATTGAAATTTTGATCCAAGTAAGTAAAAATGTATACATAGAGGTCCTTTATGACTGGACTAAGTATATATAAGCCAAAAATAATCAAATTTGACATTTTTCGATAGAAAAAATATTTTTTGAAAATTTTCGATTTTACAACTAGAATGTCATGACTATACAAATCATTGAAATTTTGATCCAAGTAAGTCAAAATGTATACAAAGAGGTTCTTTATGACTGGACTAAGTATAAATAAGCCAAAAAAGATCAAATTTGACATTTTTCGATAGAAAAAACAATTTTTGAAAATTTTCGATTTTACAACAAGAATGTGTGACTATTCAAATCATTGAAATTTTGATCCAAGTAAGTCCAAATGTATACATAGAGGTCCTTTATGACTGGACTAAGTATAAATAAGCCAAAAATGATCAAATTTGACATTTTTCGATAGAAAAAACATTTTTTGAAAATTTTCGATTTTACAACTGGAATGTCATGACTATACAAATCATTGAAATTTTGATCCAGGTAAGTCAAAATGTATACATAGAGGTCCTTTATGACTGGACTAAGTATAAATAAGCCAAAAATAATCAAATTTGACATTTTTCGATAGAAAAAATATTTTTTGAAAATTTTCGATTTTACAACAAGAATGTGATGATTATTCAAATCATTGAAATTTTGATCCAAGTAAGTCCAAATGTATACATAGAGGTCCTTTATGACTGGACTAAGTATAAATAAGCCAAAAATGATCAAATTTGTCATTTTTCGATAGAAAAAAACATTTTTTGAAAATTTTCGATTTTACAACTAGAATGTCATGACTATACAAATCATTGAAATTTTGATCCAGGTAAGTCAAAATGTATACATAGAGGTCCTTTATGACTGAACTAAGTATAAATAAGCCAAAAATAATCAAATTTGACATTTTTCGATAGAAAAAATATTTTTTGAAAATTTTCGATTTTACAACTAGAATGTCATGACTATACAAATCATTGAAATTTTGATCCAGGTAAGTCAAAATGTATACATAGAGGTCCTTTATGACTGGACTAAGTATAAATAAGCCAAAAATAATCAAATTTGACATTTTTCGATAGAAAAAATATTTTTTGAAAATTTTCGATTTTACAACAAGAATGTGATGATTATTCAAATCATTGAAATTTTGATCCAAGTAAGTCCAAATGTATACATAGAGGTCCTTTATGACTGGACTAAGTATAAATAAGCCAAAAATGATCAAATTTGACATTTTTCGATAGAAAAAACATTTTTTGAAAATTTTCGATTTTACAACTAGAATGTCATGACTATACAAATCATTGAAATTTTGATCCAGGTAAGTCAAAATTTATACATAGATGTCCTTTATGACTGGACTAAGTATAAATAAGCCAAAAATAATCAAATTTGACATTTTTCGATAGAAAAAATATTTTTTGAAAATTTTCGATTTTACAACTAGAATGTCATGACTATACAAATCATTGAAATTTTGATTCAAGTAAGTCAAAATGTATACATAGAGGTCCTTTATGACTGGACTAAGTATATATAAGCCAAAAATAATCAAATTTGACATTTTTCGATAGAAAAAATATTTTTTGAAAATTTTCGATTTTACAACTAGAATGTGATGACTATTCAAATCATTGAAATTTTGATCCAAGTAAGTCAAAATGTATACATAGAGGTTCTTTATGACTGGACTAAGTATAAATAAGCCAAAAATAATCAAATTTGACATTTTTCGATAAAAAAAATATTTTTTGAAAATTTTCGATTTTAAAACTAGAATGTCATGACTATACAAATCATTGAAATTTTGATGCAAGTAAGTCTAAATGTATACATAGAGGTCCTTTATGACTGGAATAAGTATAAATAAGCTAAAAATGATCAAATTTGCCATTTTTCGATAGAAAAAACAATTTTTGAAAATTTCCGATTTTACTACTAGAATGTCATGACTATACAAATAATTGAAATTTTGATCCAAGTAAGTAAAAATGTATACATAGAGGTCCTTTATGACTGGAATAAGTATAAATAAGCTAAAAATGATCAAATTTGCCATTTTTCGATGGAAATAACAATTTTTGAAAATTTCCGATTTTACTACTAGAATGTCATGACTATACATATCATTGAAATTTTGGTCCAGGTAAGTCAAAATGTATACATAGAGGTCCTTTATGACTTGACTAAGTATAAATAAGCCAAAAATAATATAATTTGACATTTTTCGATAGAAAAATATTTTTTGAAAATTTTCGATTTTACAACTAGAATTTCATGACTATACAAATCATTGAAATTTTGATCCAAGTAAGTCAAAATGTATACATAGAGGTCCTTTATGACTGGACTAAGTATATATAAGCCAAAAATAATCAAATTTGACATTTTTCGATAGAAAAAATATTTTTTGAAAATTTTCGATTTTACAACTAGAATGTCATGACTATACAAATCATTGAAATTTTGATCCAAGTAAGTCAAAATGTATACATAGAGTTTCTTTATGACTGGACTAAGTATAAATAGGCCAAAAAAGATCAAATTTGACATTTTTCGATAGAAAAAATATTTTTTGAAAATTTTCGATTTTACAACTAGAATGTCATGACTATACAAATCATTGAAATTTTGATCCAAGTAAGTCTAAATGTATACATAGAGGTCCTTTATGACTGGAATAAGTATAAATAAGCTAAAAATGATCAAATTTGCCATTTTTCGATGGAAATAACAATTTTTGAAAATTTCCGATTTTACTACTAGAATGTCATGACTATACAAGTAATTGAAATTTCGATCCAAGTAAGTAAAAATGTATACATAGAGGTCCTTTATGACTGGACTAAGTATATATAGGCCAAAAATAATCAAATTTGACATTTTTCGATAGAAAAAATATTTTTTGAAAATTTTCGATTTTACAACTAGAATGTCATGACTATACAAATCATTGAAATTTTGATCCAAGTAAGTCAAAATGTATACATAGAGGTTCTTTATGACTGGACTAAGTAAAAATAAGCCAAAAAAGATCAAATTTGACATTTTTCGATAGAAAAAACATTTTTTGAAAATTTTCGATTTTACAACTAGAATGTCAGAATTTTGATCCAAGTAAGTATAAATGTATACATAGAGGTCCTTTATGACTGGAATAAGTATAAATAAGCTAAAAATGATCAAATTTGCCATTTTTCGATGGAAATAACAATTTTTGAAAATTTCCGATTTTACTACTAGAATGTCATGACTATACAAATCATTGAAATTTTGATGCAAGTAAGTCTAAATGTATACATAGAGGTCCTTTATGACTGGAATAAGTATAAATAAGCTCAAAATGATCAAATTTGCCATTTTTCGATAGAAAAATATTTTTTGAAAATTTTCGATTTTACAACTAGAATTTCATGACTATACAAATCATTGAAATTTTGATGCAAGTAAGTCTAAATGTATACATAGAGGTCCTTTATGACTGGAATAAGTATAAATAAGCTAAAAATGATCAAATTTGCCATTTTTCGATAGAAAAAACAATTTTTGAAAATTTCCGATTTTACTACTAGAATGTCATGACTATACAAATAATTGAAATTTTGATCCAAGTAAGTAAAAATGTATACATAGAGGTCCTTTATGACTGGAATAAGTATAAATAAGCTAAAAATGATCAAATTTGCCATTTTTCGATGGAAATAACAATTTTTGAAAATTTCCGATTTTACTACTAGAATGTCATGACTATACATATCATTGAAATTTTGGTCCAGGTAAGTCAAAATGTATACATAGAGGTCCTTTATGACTTGACTAAGTAAAAATAAGCCAAAAAAGATCAAATTTGACATTTTTCGATAGAAAAAATATTTTTTGAAAATTTTCGATTTTACAACTAGAATGTCATGACTATACAAATCATTGAAATTTTGATCCAAGTAAGTCTAAATGTATACATAGAGGTCCTTTATGACTGGAATAAGTATAAATAAGCTAAAAATGATCAAATTTGCCATTTTTCGATGGAAATAACAATTTTTGAAAATTTCCGATTTTACTACTAGAATGTCATGACTATACAAGTAATTGAAATTTCGATCCAAGTAAGTAAAAATGTATACATAGAGGTCCTTTATGACTGGACTAAGTATATATAGGCCAAAAATAATCAAATTTGACATTTTTCGATAGAAAAAATATTTTTTGAAAATTTTCGATTTTACAACTAGAATGTCATGACTATACAAATCATTGAAATTTTGATCCAAGTAAGTCAAAATGTATACATAGAGGTTCTTTATGACTGGACTAAGTATAAATAAGCCAAAAAAGATCAAATTTGACATTTTTCGATAGAAAAAACATTTTTTGAAAATTTTCGATTTTACAACTAGAATGTCATGACTATACAAATCATTGAAATTTTGATCCAAGTAAGTCAAAATGTAAACATAGAGGTCCTTTATGACTGGACTAAGTATATATAAGCCAAAAATAATCAAATTTGACATTTTTCGATAGAAAAAATATTTTTTGAAAATTTTCGATTTTACAACTAGAATGTCATGACTATACATATCATTGAAATTTTGATCCAAGTAAGTAAAAATGTATACATAGAGGTCCTTTATGACTGGAATAAGTATAAATAAGCTAAAAATGATCAAATTTGCCATTTTTCGATAGAAAAATATTTTTTGAAAATTTTCGATTTTACAACTAGAATTTCATGACTATACAAATCATTGAAATTTTGATCCAAGTAAGTCAAAATGTATACATAGAGGTCCTTTATGACTGGACTAAGTATATATAAGCCAAAAATAATCAAATTTGACATTTTTCGATAGAAAAAATATTTTTTGAAAATTTTCGATTTTACAACTAGAATGTCATGACTATACAAATCATTGAAATTTTGATCCAAGTAAGTCAAAATGTATACATAGAGTTTCTTTATGACTGGACTAAGTATAAATAGGCCAAAAAAGATCAAATTTGACATTTTTCGATAGAAAAAATATTTTTTGAAAATTTTCGATTTTACAACTAGAATGTCATGACTATACAAATCATTGAAATTTTGATCCAAGTAAGTCTAAATGTATACATAGAGGTCCTTTATGACTGGAATAAGTATAAATAAGCTAAAAATGATCAAATTTGCCATTTTTCGATGGAAATAACAATTTTTGAAAATTTCCGATTTTACTACTAGAATGTCATGACTATACAAGTAATTGAAATTTCGATCCAAGTAAGTAAAAATGTATACATAGAGGTCCTTTATGACTGGACTAAGTATATATAGGCCAAAAATAATCAAATTTGACATTTTTCGATAGAAAAAATATTTTTTGAAAATTTTCGATTTTACAACTAGAATGTCATGACTATACAAATCATTGAAATTTTGATCCAAGTAAGTCAAAATGTATACATAGAGGTTCTTTATGACTGGACTAAGTATAAATAAGCCAAAAAAGATCAAATTTGACATTTTTCGATAGAAAAAACATTTTTTGAAAATTTTCGATTTTACAACTAGAATGTCAGAATTTTGATCCAAGTAAGTATAAATGTATACATAGAGGTCCTTTATGACTGGAATAAGTATAAATAAGCTCAAAATGATCAAATTTGCCATTTTTCGATAGAAAAATATTTTTTGAAAATTTTCGATTTTACAACTAGAATTTCATGACTATACAAATCATTGAAATTTTGATGCAAGTAAGTCTAAATGTATACATAGAGGTCCTTTATGACTGGAATAAGTATAAATAAGCTAAAAATGATCAAATTTGCCATTTTTCGATAGAAAAAACAATTTTTGAAAATTTCCGATTTTACTACTAGAATGTCATGACTATACAAATAATTGAAATTTTGATCCAAGTAAGTAAAAATGTATACATAGAGGTCCTTTATGACTGGAATAAGTATAAATAAGCTAAAAATGATCAAATTTGCCATTTTTCGATGGAAATAACAATTTTTGAAAATTTCCGATTTTACTACTAGAATGTCATGACTATACATATCATTGAAATTTTGATCCAGGTAAGTCAAAATGTATACATAGAGGTCCTTTATGACTTGACTAAGTATAAATAAGCCAAAAATAATATAATTTGACATTTTTCGATAGAAAAATATTTTTTGAAAATTTTCGATTTTACAACTAGAATTTCATGACTATACAAATCATTGAAATTTTGATCCAAGTAAGTCAAAATGTATACATAGAGGTCCTTTATGACTGGACTAAGTATATATAAGCCAAAAATAATCAAATTTGACATTTTTCGATAGAAAAAATATTTTTTGAAAATTTTCGATTTTACAACTAGAATGTCATGACTATACAAATCATTGAAATTTTGATCCAAGTAAGTCAAAATGTATACATAGAGTTTCTTTATGACTGGACTAAGTATAAATAGGCCAAAAAAGATCAAATTTGACATTTTTCGATAGAAAAAATATTTTTTGAAAATTTTCGATTTTACAACTAGAATGTCATGACTATACAAATCATTGAAATTTTGATCCAAGTAAGTCTAAATGTATACATAGAGGTCCTTTATGACTGGAATAAGTATAAATAAGCTAAAAATGATCAAATTTGCCATTTTTCGATGGAAATAACAATTTTTGAAAATTTCCGATTTTACTACTAGAATGTCATGACTATACAAGTAATTGAAATTTCGATCCAAGTAAGTAAAAATGTATACATAGAGGTCCTTTATGACTGGACTAAGTATATATAGGCCAAAAATAATCAAATTTGACATTTTTCGATAGAAAAAATATTTTTTGAAAATTTTCGATTTTACAACTAGAATGTCATGACTATACAAATCATTGAAATTTTGATCCAAGTAAGTCAAAATGTATACATAGAGGTTCTTTATGACTGGACTAAGTATAAATAAGCCAAAAAAGATCAAATTTGACATTTTTCGATAGAAAAAACATTTTTTGAAAATTTTCGATTTTACAACTAGAATGTCATGACTATACAAATCATTGAAATTTTGATCCAAGTAAGTCAAAATGTAAACATAGAGGTCCTTTATGACTGGACTAAGTATATATAAGCCAAAAATAATCAAATTTGACATATTTCGATAGAAAAAATATTTTTTGAAAATTTTCGATTTTACAACTAGAATGTCATGACTATACAAATCATTGAAATTTTGATCCAAGTAAGTATAAATGTATACATAGAGGTCCTTTATGACTGGAATAAGTATAAATAAGCTAAAAATGATCAAATTTGCCATTTTTCGATAGAAAAAACAATTTTTGAAAATTTCCGATTTTACTACTAGAATGTCATGACTATACAAATCATTGAAATTTTGATCCAAGTAAGTCAAAATGTATACATAGAGTTTCTTTATGACTGGACTAAGTATAAATAAGCCAAAAATAATCAAATTTGACATTTTTCGATAGAAAAAATATTTTTTGAAAATTTTCGATTTTACAACTAGAATGTCATGACTATACAAATCATTGAAATTTTGATCCAAGTAAGTCTAAATGTATACATAGAGGTTCTTTATGACTGGACTAAGTATAAATAAGCCAAAAAAGATCAAATTTGACATTTTTCGATAGAAAAAACATTTTTTGAAAATTTTCGATTTTACAACAAGAATGTGATGATTATTCAAATCATTGAAATTTTGATCCAAGTAAGTCCAAATGTATACATAGAGGTCCTTTATGACTGGACTAAGTATAAATAAGCCAAAAATGATCAAATTTGACATTTTTCGATAGAAAAAACATTTTTTGAAAATTTTCGATTTTACAACAAGAATGAGATGACTATTCAAATCATTGAAATTTTGATCCAAGTAAGTCCAAATGTATACATAGAGGTCCTTTATGACTGGACTAAGTATAAATAAGCCAAAAATGATCAAATTTGACATTTTTCGACAGAAAAAACATTTTTTGAAAATTTTCGATTTTACAACTAGAATGTCCTGACTATACAAATCATTGAAATTTTGATCCAAGTAAGTCAAAATGTATACATAGCGGTTCTTTATGACTGGACTAAGTATAAATAAGCCAAAAAAGATCAAATTTGACATTTTTCGATAGAAAAAACATTTTTTGAAAATTTTCGATTTTACAACAAGAATGTGATGACTATTCAAATCATTGAAATTTTGAACAAGTAAGTCCAAATGTATACATAGAGGTCCTTTATGACTGGACTAAGTATAAATAAGCCAAAAATGATCAAATTTGACATTTTTCGATAGAAAAAACATTTTTTGAAAATTTTCGATTTTACAACTAGAATGTCATGACTATACAAATCATTGAAATTTTGATCCAGGTAAGTCAAAATGTATACATACAGGTCCTTTATGGCTGAACTAAGTATAAATAAGCCAAAAATAATCAAATTTGACATTTTTCGATAGAAAAAATATTTTTTGAAAATTTTCGATTTTACAACTAGAATGTCATGACTATACAAATCATTGAAATTTTGATCCAAGTAAGTCTAAATGTATAAATAGAGGTCCTTTATGACTGGAATAAGTATAAATAAGCTAAAAATGATCAAATTTGCCATTTTTCGATAGAAAAAACAATTTTTGAAAATTTCCGATTTTACTACTAGAATGTCATGACTATACAAATAATTGAAATTTTGATCCAAGTAAGTAAAAATGTATACATAGAGGTCCTTTATGACTGGACTAAGTATAAATAAGCCAAAAATGATCAAATTTGACATTTTTCGATAGAAAAAACATTTTTTGAAAATTTTCTATTTTACAACTAGAATGTCATGACTATACAAATCATTGAAATTTTGATCCAGGTAAGTCAAAATGTAAACATAGAGGTCCTTTATGACTGGACTAAGTATAAATAAGCCAAAAATAATCAAATTTGACATTTTTCGATAGAAAAAATATTTTTTGAAAATTTTCGATTTTACAACTAGAATGTCATGACTATACAAATCATTGAAATTTTGATCCAAGTAAGTCAAAATGTATACATAGAGGTCCTTTATGACTGGACTAAATATAAATAAGCCAAAAATAATCAAATTTGACATTTTTCGATAGAAAAAATATTTTTTGAAAATTTTCGATTTTACAACTAGAATGTCATGATTATTCAAATCATTGAATCTTTAATCCAAGTAAGTCCAAATGTATACATAGAGGTCCTTTATGACTGGACTAAGTATAAAAAAGCCAAAAATGATCAAATTTGACATTTTTCGATAGAAAAAACATTTTTTGAAAATTTTCGATTTTACAACTAGAATGTCATGACTATACAAATCATTGAAATTTTGATCCAGGTAAATCAAAATGTATACAAAGAGGTCCTTTATGACTGAACTAAGTATAAATAAGCCAAAAATAATCAAATTTGACATTTTTCGATACAAAAAATATTTTTTGAAAATTTTCGATTTTACAACTAGAATGTCATGACTATACAAATCATTAAAATTTTGATCCAAGTAAGTCTAAATGTATACATAGAGGTCCTTTATGACTGGAATAAGTATAAATAAGCTAAAAATGATCAAATTTGCCATTTTTCGATGGAAAAAACAATTTTTGAAAATTTCCGATTTTACTACTAGAATGTCATGACTATACAAATAATTGAAATTTTGATCCAAGTAAGTAAAAATGTATACATAGAGGTCCTTTATGACTGGAATAAGTATAAATAAGCCAAAAATAATCAAATTTGACATTTTTCGATAGAAAAAATATTTTTTGAAAATTTTCGATTTTACAACTAGAATGTCATGACTATACAAATCATTGAAATTTTGATCCAAGTAAGTCAAAATGTATACATAGAGGTTCTTTATGACTGGACTAAGTATAAATAAGCCAAAAAAGATCAAAATTGACATTTTTCGATAGAAAAAACATTTTTTGAAAATTTTCGATTTTACAACAAGAATGTGATGATTATTCAAATCATTGAAATTTTGATCCAAGTAAGTCTAAATGTATAAATAGGGGTCCTTTATGACTGAACTAAGAAAATTAGCCAAAAATGATCAAATTTGACATTTTTCGATAGAAAAATCATTTTTTGAAAATTTTCGATTTTACAACTCGAATGTCATGACTATACAAATCATTAAAATGTTGATCCAGGTAAGTCAAAATGTATACATAGAGGTCCTTTATGACTGGACTAAGTATAAATAAGCCAAAAATAATCAAATTTGACATTTTTCGACAGAAAAAATATTTTTTGAAAATTTTCGATTTTACAACTAGAATGTCATGACTATACATATCATTGAAATTTTGATCCAAGTAAGTGTAAATGTATATATAGAGGTCCTTTATGACTGGAATAAGTATAAATAAGCTAAAAATGATCAAATTTGCCATTTTTCGATGGAAAAAACAATTTTTGAAAATTTCCGATTTTACTACTAGAATGTCATGACTATACAAATAATTGAAATTTTGATCCAAGTAAGTCAAAATGTATACATAGAGGTTCTTTATGACTGGACTAAGTATAAATAAGCCAAAAAAGATCAAAATTGACATTTTTCGATAGAAAAAACATTTTTTGAAAATTTTCGATTTTACAACAAGAATGTGATGATTATTCAAATCATTGAAATTTTGATCCAAGTAAGTCCAAATGTATACATAGGGGTCCTTTATGACTGGACTAAGTATAAATAAGCCAAAAATGATCAAATTTGACATTTTTCGATAGAAAAAACATATTTTGAAAATTTTCGATTTTACAACTAGAATGTCATGACTATACAAATCATTGAAATTTTGATCCAGGTAAGTCAAAATGTATACATAGAGGTCCTTTATGACTGGACTAAGTATAAATAAGCCAAAAATAATCAAATTTGACATTTTTCGATAGAAAAAATATTTTTTGAAAATTTTCGATTTTACAACTAGAATGTCATGACTATCCAAATCATTGAAATTTTGATCCAAGTAAGTCTAAATGTAAACATAGAGGTCCTTTATGACTGGAATAAGTATAAATAAGCTAAAATTGATCAAATTTGCCATTTTTCGATAGAAAAAACAATTTTTGAAAATTTCCGATTTTACTACTAGAATGTCATGACTATACAAATAATTGAAATTTTGATCCAAGTAAGTAAAAATGTATACATAGAGGTCCTTTATGACTGGACTAAGTATAAATAAGCCAAAAATGATCAAATTTGACATTTTTCGATAGAAAAAACATTTTTTGAAAATTTTCGATTTTACAACTAGAATGTCATGACTATACAAATCATTGAAATTTTGATCCAGGTAAGTCAAAATGTATACATAGAGATCCTTTATGACTGGACTAAGTATAAATAAGCCAAAAATAATCAAATTTGACATTTTTCGATAGAAAAAATATTTTTTGAAAATTTTCGATTTTACAACTAGAATGTCATGACTATACAAATCATTGAAATTTTGATAAAAGTAAGTCTAAATGTATACATAGAGGTCCTTTATGACTGGAATAAGTATAAATAAGCTAAAAATGATCAAATTTGCCATTTTTCGATAGAAAAAACAATTTTTGAAAATTTCCGATTTTACTACTAGAATGTCATGACTATACAAATAATTGAAATTTTGATCCAAGTAAGTAAAAATGTATACATAGAGGTCCTATATGACTGGACTAAGTATAAATAAGCCAAAAATGATCAAATTTGACATTTTTCGATAGAAAAAACATTTTTTGAAAATTTTCGATTTTACAACTAGAATGTCATGACTATACAAATCATTGAAATTTTGATCCAGGTAAGTCAAAATGTATACATAGAGGTCCTTTATGACTGGACTAAGTATAAATAAGCCAAAAATAATCAAATTTGACATTTTTCGATAGAAAAAATATTTTTTGAAAATTTTCTATTTTACAACTAGAATGTCATGACTATACAAATCATAGAAATTTTGATCCAAGAAAGTCAAAATGTATACATAGAGGTCCTTTATGACTGGACTGTGTATATATGCCAAAAATAATCAAATTTTACATTTTTCGATAGAAAAAATATTTTTTGAAAATTTTCGATTTTACAACTAGAATGTCATGACTATACAAATCATTGAAATTTTGATCCAGGTAAGTCAAAATGTATACATAGAGGTCCTTTATGACTGGACTAAGTATAAATAAGCCAAAAATGATCAAATTTGACATTTTTCGATAGAAAAAACATTTTTTGAAAATTTTCGATTTTACAACTAGAATGTCATGACTATACAAATCATTGAAATTTTGATCCAGGTAAGTCAAAATGTATACATAGAGGTCCTTTATGACTGGAATAAGTATAAATAAGCTAAAAATGATCAAATTTGCCATTTTTCGATAGAAAAAACAATTTTTGAAAATTTCCGATTTTACTACTAGAATGTCATGACTATACAAATAATTGAAATTTTGATCCAAGTAAGTAAAAATGTATACATAGAGGTCCTTTATGACTGGACTAAGTATAAATAAGCCAAAAATGATCAAATTTGACATTTTTCGATAGAAAAAACATTTTTTGAAAATTTTCGATTTTACAACTAGAAAGTCATGACTATACAAATCATTGAAATTTTGATCCAGGTAAGTCAAAATGTATACATAGAGGTCCTTTATGACTGGAATAAGTATAAATAAGCTAAAAATGATCAAATTTGCCATTTTTCGATAGAAAAAAACAATTTTTGAATATTTCCGATTTTACAACTAGAAAGTCATTACTATACAAATCATTGAAATTTTGATCCAGGTAAGTCAAAATGTATACAAAGAGGTCCTTTATGACTGGACTAAGTATATATAAGCCAAAAATAATCAAATTTGACATTTTTCGATAGAAAAAATATTTTTTGAAAATTTTCGATTTTACAACTAGAATGTCATGACTATACAAATCATTGAAATTTTGATCCAAGTAAGTCAAAATGTATACATAGAGGTCCTTTATGACTGGACTAAGTATAAATAAGCCAAAAATGATCAAATTTGACATTTTTCGATAGAAAAAACATTTTTTGAAAATTTTCGATTTTACAACTAGAATGTCATGACTATACAAATCATTGAAATTTTGATCCAGGTAAGTCAAAATGTATACATAGAGGTCCTTTATGACTGGACTAAGTATAAATAAGCCAAAAATAATCAAATTTGACATTTTTCGATAGAAAAAATATTTTTGGAAAATTTTCGATTTTACAACTAGAATGTCATGACTATACAAATCATTGAAATTTTGATCCAAGTAAGTCTAAATGTATACATAGAGGTCCTTTATGACTGGAATAAGTATAAATAAGCTAAAAATGATCAAATTTGCCATTTTTCGATAGAAAAAACAATTTTTGAATATTTCCGATTTTACTACTAGAATGTCATGACTATACAAATAATTGAAATTTTGATCCAAGTAAGTAAAAATGTATACATAGAGGTCCTTTATGACTGGACTAAGTATATATAAGCCAAAAATAATCAAATTTGACATTTTTCGATAGAAAAAATATTTTTTGAAAATTTTCGATTTTACAACCAGAATGTCATGACTATACAAATCATTGAAATTTTGATCCAAGTAAGTCCAAATGTATACATAGAGGTCCTATATGACTGGACTAAGTATAAATAAGCCAAAAAAGATCAAATTTGACATTTTTCGATAGAAAAAACATTTTTTGAAAATTTTCGATTTTACAACAAGAATGTGATGACTATTCAAATCATTGAAATTTTGATCCAAGTAAGTTCAAATGTATACATAGAGGTCCTTTATGACTGGACTAAGTATAAATAAGCCAAAAATGATCAAATTTGACATTTTTCGATAGAAAAAACATTTTTTGAAAATTTTCGATTTTACAACTAGAATGTCATGACTATACAAATCATTGAAATTTTGATCCAGGTAAGTCAAAATGTATACATAGAGGTCCTTTATGACTGGACTAAGTATAAATAAGCCAAAAATAATCAAATTTGACATTTTTCGATAGAAAAAATATTTTTTGAAAATTTCCGATTTTACTACTAGAATGTCATGACTATACAAATAATTGAAATTTTGATCCAAGTAAGTAAAAATGTATACATAGAGGTCCTTTATGACTGGACTAAGTATATATAAGCCAAAAATAATCAAATTTGACATTTTTCGATAGAAAAAATATTTTTTGAAAATTTTCGATTTTACAACTAGAATGTCATGACTATACAAATCATTGAAATTTTGTTCCAAGTAAGTCAAAATGTATACATAGACGTTCTTTATGACTGGACTAAGTATAAATAAGCCAAAAAAGATCAAATTTGACATTTTTCGATAGAAAAAAACATTTTTTGAAAATTTTCGATTTTACAACAAGAATGGGATGACTATTCAAATCATTGAAATTTTGATCCAAGTAAGTCAAAATGTATACATAGAGGTCCTTTATGACTGGACTAAGTATATATAAGCCAAAAATAATCAAATTTGACATTTTTCGATAGAAACAAATTTTTTGAAAATTTTCGATTTTACAACTAGAATGTCATGACTATACAAATCATTGAAATTTTGTTCCAAGTAAGTCAAAATGTATACATAGACGTTCTTTATGACTGGACTAAGTATAAATAAGCCAAAAAAGATCAAATTTGACATTTTTCGATAGAAAAAACATTTTTTGAAAATTTTCGATTTTACAACAAGAATGGGATGACTATTCAAATCATTGAAATTTTGATCCAAGTAAGTCAAAATGTATACATAGAGGTCCATTATGACTGTACTAAGTATATATAAGCCAAAAATAATCAAATTTGACATTTTTCGATAGAAAAAATATTTTTTGAAAATTTCCGATTTTACTACTAGAATGTCATTACTATACAAATAATTGAAATTTTGATCCAAGTAAGTAAAAATGTATACATAGAGGTCCTTTATGACTGGACTAAGTATATATAAGCCAAAAATAATCAAATTTGACATTTTTCGATAGAAACAAAATTTTTTGAAAATTTTCGATTTTACAACTAGAATGTCATGACTATACAAATCATTGAAATTTTGTTCCAAGTAAGTCAAAATGTATACATAGAGGTCCTTAATGACTGGAATAAGTATAAATAAGCTAAAAATGATCAAATTTGCCATTTTTCGATAGAAAAAACAATTTTTGAAAATTTCCGATTTTACTACTAGAATGTCATGACTATACAAATAATTGAAATTTTGATCCAAGTAAGTAAAAATGTATACATAGAGGTTCTATATGACTGAACTAAGTATAAATAAGCCAAAAATGATCAAATTTGACATTTTTCGATAGAAAAAACATTTTTTGAAAATTTTCGATTTTACAACTAGAAAGTCATCACTATACAAATCATTGAAATTTTGATCCAGGTAAGTCAAAATGTATACATAGAGGTCCTTTATGACTGGACTAAGTATAAATAAGCCAAAAATATTTCGATAGAAAAAACATTTTATGAAAATTTTCGATTTTACAACAAGAATGTGATGACTATTCAAATCATTGAAATTTTGATCCAAGTAAGTCTAAATGTATACATAGAGGTCTTTTATGACTGGAATAAGTATAAATAAGCTAAAAATGATCAAATTTTCCATTTTTCGATAGAAAAAACAATTTTTGAAAATTTCCGATTTTACTACTAGAATGTCATGACTATACAAATAATTGAAATTTTGATCCAGGTAAGTCAAAATGTATACATAGAGGTCCTTCATGACTGGACTAAGTATAAATAAGCCAAAAATAATCAAATTTGACATTTTTCGATAGAAAAAATATTTTTTGAAAATTTCCGATTTTACTACTAGAATGTCATGACTATACAAATAATTGAAATTTTGATCCAAGTAAGTAAAAATGTATACATAGAGGTCCTTTATGACTGGACTAAGTATATATAAGCCAAAAATAATCAAATTTGACATTTTTCGATAGAAAAAATATTTTTTGAAAATTTTCGATTTTACAACTAGAATGTCATGACTATACAAATCATTGAAATTTTGTTCCAAGTAAGTCAAAATGTATACATAGACGTTCTTTATGACTGGACTAAGTATAAATAAGCCAAAAAAGATCAAATTTGACATTTTTCGATAGAAAAAACATTTTTTGAAAATTTTCGATTTTACAACAAGAATGGGATGACTATTCAAATCATCGAAATTTTGATCCAAGTAAGTCAAAATGTATACATAGAGGTCCATTATGACTGTACTAAGTATATATAAGCCAAAAATAATCAAATTTGACATTTTTCGATAGAAAAAATATTTTTTGAAAATTTTCGATTTTACAACTAGAATGTCATGACTATACAAATCATTGAAATTTTGTTCCAAGTAAGTCAAAATGTATACATAGAGGTTCTTTATGACTGGACTAAGTATAAATAAGCCAAAAAAGATCAAATTTGACATTTTTCGATAGAAAAAACATTTTTTGAAAATTTTCGATTTTACAACAAGAATGGGATGACTATTCAAATCATTGAAATTTTGATCCAAGTAAGTCCAAATGTATACATAGAGGTCCTTTATGACTGGACTAAGTATAAATAAGCCAAAAATGATCAAATTTGACATTTTTCGATAGAAAAAACATTTTTTGAAAATTTTCGATTTTACAACTATAATGTCATGACTATACAAATAATTGAAATTTTGATCCAAGTAAGTAAAAATGTATACATAGAGGTCCTTTATGACTGGACTAAGTATAAATAAGCCAAAAATAATCAAATTTGACATTTTTCGATAGAAAAAATATTTTTTGAAAATTTTCGATTTTACAACTAGAATGTCATGACTATACAAATCATTGAAATTTTGATCCAAGTAAGTCTAAATGTATACATAGAGGTCCTTAATGACTGGAATAAGTATAAATAAGCCAAAAAAGATCAAATTTGACATTTTTCGATAGAAAAAACATTTTTTGAAAATTTTCGATTTTACAACAAGAATGTGATGACTATTCAAATCATTGAAATTTTGATCCAAGTAAGTTCAAATGTATACATAGAGGTCCTTTATGACTGGACTAAGTATAAATAAGCCAAAAATGATCAAATTTGACATTTTTCGATAGAAAAAACATTTTTTGAAAATTTTCGATTTTACAACTAGAATGTCATGACTATACAAATCATTGAAATTTTGATCCAGGTAAGTCAAAATGTATACATAGAGGTCCTTTATGACTGGACTAAGTATAAATAAGCCAAAAATCATCAAATTTGACATTTTTCGATAGAAAAAATATTTTTTGAAAATTTCCGATTTTACTACTAGAATGTCATGACTATACAAAAAATTGAAATTTTGATCCAAGTAAGTAAAAATGTATACATAGAGGTCCTTTATGACTGGACTAAGTATATATAAGCCAAAAATAATCAAATTTGACATTTTTCGATAGAAAAAATATTTTTTGAAAATTTTCGATTTTACAACTAGAATGTCATGACTATACAAATCATTGAAATTTTGATCCAAGTAAGTCAAAATGTATACAAAGAGGTTCTTTATGACTGGACTAAGTATAAATAAGCCAAAAAAGATCAAATTTGACATTTTTCGATAGAAAAAACAATTTTTGAAAATTTTCGATTTTACAACAAGAATGTGTGACTATTCAAATCATTGAAATTTTGATCCAAGTAAGTCCAAATGTATACATAGAGGTCCTTTATGACTGGACTAAGTATAAATAAGCCAAAAATGATCAAATTTGACATTTTTCGATAGAAAAAACATTTTTTGAAAATTTTCGATTTTACAACTGGAATGTCATGACTATACAAATCATTGAAATTTTGATCCAGGTAAGTCAAAATGTATACATAGAGGTCCTTTATGACTGGACTAAGTATAAATAAGCCAAAAATAATCAAATTTGACATTTTTCGATAGAAAAAATATTTTTTGAAAATTTTCGATTTTACAACAAGAATGTGATGATTATTCAAATCATTGAAATTTTGATCCAAGTAAGTCCAAATGTATACATAGAGGTCCTTTATGACTGGACTAAGTATAAATAAGCCAAAAATGATCAAATTTGTCATTTTTCGATAGAAAAAACATTTTTTGAAAATTTTCGATTTTACAACTAGAATGTCATGACTATACAAATCATTGAAATTTTGATCCAGGTAAGTCAAAATGTATACATAGAGGTCCTTTATGACTGAACTAAGTATAAATAAGCCAAAAATAATCAAATTTGACATTTTTCGATAGAAAAAATATTTTTTGAAAATTTTCGATTTTACAACTAGAATGTCATGACTATACAAATCATTGAAATTTTGATCCAGGTAAGTCAAAATGTATACATAGAGGTCCTTTATGACTGGACTAAGTATAAATAAGCCAAAAATAATCAAATTTGACATTTTTCGATAGAAAAAATATTTTTTGAAAATTTTCGATTTTACAACAAGAATGTGATGATTATTCAAATCATTGAAATTTTGATCCAAGTAAGTCCAAATGTATACATAGAGTTCCTTTATGACTGGACTAAGTATAAATAAGCCAAAAATGATCAAATTTGACATTTTTCGATAGAAAAAACATTTTTTGAAAATTTTCGATTTTACAACTAGAATGTCATGACTATACAAATCATTGAAATTTTGATCCAGGTAAGTCAAAATTTATACATAGATGTCCTTTATGACTGGACTAAGTATAAATAAGCCAAAAATAATCAAATTTGACATTTTTCGATAGAAAAAATATTTTTTGAAAATTTTCGATTTTACAACTAGAATGTCATGACTATACAAATCATTGAAATTTTGATTCAAGTAAGTCAAAATGTATACATAGAGGTCCTTTATGACTGGACTAAGTATATATAAGCCAAAAATAATCAAATTTGACATTTTTCGATAGAAAAAATATTTTTTGAAAATTTTCGATTTTACAACTAGAATGTGATGACTATTCAAATCATTGAAATTTTGATCCAAGTAAGTCAAAATGTATACATAGAGGTTCTTTATGACTGGACTAAGTATAAATAAGCCAAAAATAATCAAATTTGACATTTTTCGATAAAAAAAATATTTTTTGAAAATTTTCGATTTTAAAACTAGAATGTCATGACTATACAAATCATTGAAATTTTGATGCAAGTAAGTCTAAATGTATACATAGAGGTCCTTTATGACTGGAATAAGTATAAATAAGCTAAAAATGATCAAATTTGCCATTTTTCGATAGAAAAAACAATTTTTGAAAATTTCCGATTTTACTACTAGAATGTCATGACTATACAAATAATTGAAATTTTGATCCAAGTAAGTAAAAATGTATACATAGAGGTCCTTTATGACTGGAATAAGTATAAATAAGCTAAAAATGATCAAATTTGCCATTTTTCGATGGAAATAACAATTTTTGAAAATTTCCGATTTTACTACTAGAATGTCATGACTATACATATCATTGAAATTTTGGTCCAGGTAAGTCAAAATGTATACATAGAGGTCCTTTATGACTTGACTAAGTATAAATAAGCCAAAAATAATATAATTTGACATTTTTCGATAGAAAAATATTTTTTGAAAATTTTCGATTTTACAACTAGAATTTCATGACTATACAAATCATTGAAATTTTGATCCAAGTAAGTCAAAATGTATACATAGAGGTCCTTTATGACTGGACTAAGTATATATAAGCCAAAAATAATCAAATTTGACATTTTTCGATAGAAAAAATATTTTTTGAAAATTTTCGATTTTACAACTAGAATGTCATGACTATACAAATCATTGAAATTTTGATCCAAGTAAGTCAAAATGTATACATAGAGTTTCTTTATGACTGGACTAAGTATAAATAGGCCAAAAAAGATCAAATTTGACATTTTTCGATAGAAAAAATATTTTTTGAAAATTTTCGATTTTACAACTAGAATGTCATGACTATACAAATCATTGAAATTTTGATCCAAGTAAGTCTAAATGTATACATAGAGGTCCTTTATGACTGGAATAAGTATAAATAAGCTAAAAATGATCAAATTTGCCATTTTTCGATGGAAATAACAATTTTTGAAAATTTCCGATTTTACTACTAGAATGTCATGACTATACAAGTAATTGAAATTTCGATCCAAGTAAGTAAAAATGTATACATAGAGGTCCTTTATGACTGGACTAAGTATATATAGGCAAAAAATAATCAAATTTGACATTTTTCGATAGAAAAAATATTTTTTGAAAATTTTCGATTTTACAACTAGAATGTCATGACTATACAAATCATTGAAATTTTGATCCAAG
Organism: Chrysoperla carnea; assembly: GCF_905475395.1. Lineage (NCBI taxonomy): Eukaryota > Metazoa > Arthropoda > Insecta > Neuroptera > Chrysopidae > Chrysoperla > Chrysoperla carnea. The sequence continues at coordinate 100,674,518 of NC_058338.1, forward strand.
TAAGTCAAAATGTATACATAGAGGTTCTTTATGACTGGACTAAGTATAAATAAGCCAAAAAAGATCAAATTTGACATTTTTCGATAGAAAAAACATTTTTTGAAAATTTTCGATTTTACAACTAGAATGTCAGAATTTTGATCCAAGTAAGTATAAATGTATACATAGAGGTCCTTTATGACTGGAATAAGTATAAATAAGCTAAAAATGATCAAATTTGCCATTTTTCGATGGAAATAACAATTTTTGAAAATTTCCGATTTTACTACTAGAATGTCATGACTATACAAATCATTGAAATTTTGATGCAAGTAAGTCTAAATGTATACATAGAGGTCCTTTATGACTGGAATAAGTATAAATAAGCTCAAAATGATCAAATTTGCCATTTTTCGATAGAAAAATATTTTTTGAAAATTTTCGATTTTACAACTAGAATTTCATGACTATACAAATCATTGAAATTTTGATGCAAGTAAGTCTAAATGTATACATAGAGGTCCTTTATGACTGGAATAAGTATAAATAAGCTAAAAATGATCAAATTTGCCATTTTTCGATAGAAAAAACAATTTTTGAAAATTTCCGATTTTACTACTAGAATGTCATGACTATACAAATAATTGAAATTTTGATCCAAGTAAGTAAAAATGTATACATAGAGGTCCTTTATGACTGGAATAAGTATAAATAAGCTAAAAATGATCAAATTTGCCATTTTTCGATGGAAATAACAATTTTTGAAAATTTCCGATTTTACTACTAGAATGTCATGACTATACATATCATTGAAATTTTGATCCAGGTAAGTCAAAATGTATACATAGAGGTCCTTTATGACTTGACTAAGTATAAATAAGCCAAAAATAATATAATTTGACATTTTTCGATAGAAAAATATTTTTTGAAAATTTTCGATTTTACAACTAGAATTTCATGACTATACAAATCATTGAAATTTTGATCCAAGTAAGTCAAAATGTATACATAGAGGTCCTTTATGACTGGACTAAGTATATATAAGCCAAAAATAATCAAATTTGACATTTTTCGATAGAAAAAATATTTTTTGAAAATTTTCGATTTTACAACTAGAATGTCATGACTATACAAATCATTGAAATTTTGATCCAAGTAAGTCAAAATGTATACATAGAGTTTCTTTATGACTGGACTAAGTATAAATAAGCCAAAAAAGATCAAATTTGACATTTTTCGATAGAAAAAATATTTTTTGAAAATTTTCGATTTTACAACTAGAATGTCATGACTATACAAATCATTGAAATTTTGATCCAAGTAAGTCTAAATGTATACATAGAGGTCCTTTATGACTGGAATAAGTATAAATAAGCTAAAAATGATCAAATTTGCCATTTTTCGATGGAAATAACAATTTTTGAAAATTTCCGATTTTACTACTAGAATGTCATGACTATACAAGTAATTGAAATTTTGATCCAAGTAAGTCAAAATGTATACATAGAGGTCCTTTATGACTGGACTAAGTATATATAGGCCAAAAATAATCAAATTTGACATTTTTCGATAGAAAAAATATTTTTTGAAAATTTTCGATTTTACAACTAGAATGTCATGACTATACAAATCATTGAAATTTTGATCCAAGTAAGTCAAAATGTATACATAGAGGTTCTTTATGACTGGACTAAGTATAAATAAGCCAAAAAAGATCAAATTTGACATTTTTCGATAGAAAAAACATTTTTTGAAAATTTTCGATTTTACAACTAGAATGTCATGACTATACAAATCATTGAAATTTTGATCCAAGTAAGTCAAAATGTATACACAGAGGTCCTTTATGACTGGACTAAGTATATATAAGCCAAAAATAATCAAATTTGACATTTTTCGATAGAAAAAATATTTTTTGAAAATTTTCGATTTTACAACTAGAATGTCATGACTATACAAATCATTGAAATTTTGATCCAAGTAAGTATAAATGTATACATAGAGGTCCTTTATGACTGGAATAAGTATAAATAAGCTAAAAATGATCAAATTTGCCATTTTTCGATAGAAAAAACAATTTTTGAAAATTTCCGATTTTACTACTAGAATGTCATGACTATACAAATCATTGAAATTTTGATCCAAGTAAGTCAAAATGTATACATAGAGTTTCTTTATGACTGGACTAAGTATAAATAAGCCAAAAATAATCAAATTTGACATTTTTCGATAGAAAAAATATTTTTTGAAAATTTTCGATTTTACAACTAGAATGTCATGACTATACAAATCATTGAAATTTTGATCCAAGTAAGTCTAAATGTATACATAGAGGTTCTTTATGACTGGACTAAGTATAAATAAGCCAAAAAAGATCAAATTTGACATTTTTCGATAGAAAAAACATTTTTTGAAAATTTTCGATTTTACAACAAGAATGTGATGATTATTCAAATCATTGAAATTTTGATCCAAGTAAGTCCAAATGTATACATAGAGGTCCTTTATGACTGGACTAAGTATAAATAAGCCAAAAATGATCAAATTTGACATTTTTCGATAGAAAAAAACATTTTTTGAAAATTTTCGATTTTACAACAAGAATGAGATGACTATTCAAATCATTGAAATTTTGATCCAAGTAAGTCCAAATGTATACATAGAGGTCCTTTATGACTGGACTAAGTATAAATAAGCCAAAAATGATCAAATTTGACATTTTTCGACAGAAAAAACATTTTTTGAAAATTTTCGATTTTACAACTAGAATGTCCTGACTATACAAATCATTGAAATTTTGATCCAGGTAAGTCAAAATTTATACATAGAGGTCCTTTATGACTGGACTAAGTATAAATAAGCCAAAAATAATCAAATTTGACATTTTTCGATAGAAAAAATATTTTTTGAAAATTTTCGATTTTACAACTAGAATGTCATGACTATACAAATCACTCAAATTTTGATCCAAGTAAGTCAAAATGTATACATAGAGGTTCTTTATGACTGGACGAAGTATAAATAAGCCAAAAAAGATCAAATTTGACATATTTCGATAGAAAAAACATTTTTTGAAAATTTTCGATTTTACAACAAGAATGTGATGATTATTCAAATCATTGAAATTTTGATCCAAGTAAGTCCAAATGTATACATAGAGGTCCTTTTTGACTGGACTAAGTATTAATAAGCCAAAAATGATCAAATTTGACATTTTTCGATAGAAAAAATATTTTTTGAAAATTTTCGATTTTACAACTAGAATGTCATGACTATACAAATCATTGAAATTTTGATCCAGGTAAGTCAAAATGTATACATAGAGGTTCTTTATGACTGCACTAAGTATAAATAAGCCAAAAATAATCAAATTTGACATTTTTCGATAGAAAAAATATTTTTTGAAAATTTTCGATTTTACAACTAGAATGTCATGACTATACAAATCATTGAAATTTTGATCCAAGTAAGTCTAAATGTATACATAGAGGTCCTTTATGACTGGAATAAGTATAAATAAGCTAAAAATGATCAAATTTGCCATTTTTCGATAGAAAAAACAATTTTTGAAAATTTCCGATTTTACTACTAGAATGTCATGACAATACAAATAATTGAAATTTTGATCCAAGTAAGTAAAAATGTATACATAGAGGTCCTTTATGACTGGAAAAGTATAAATAAGCCAAAAATGATCAAATTTGACATTTTTCGATAGAAAAAACATTTTTTGAAAATTTTCGATTTTAAAACTAGAATGTCATGACTATACAAATCATTGAAATTTTGATCCAGGTAAGTCAAAATTTATACATAGAGGGCCTTTATGACTGGACTAAGTATATATAAGCCAAAAATAATCAAATTTGACATTTTTCGATAGAAAAAATATGTTTTGAAAATTTTCGATTTTACAACTAGAATGTCATGACTATACAAATCATTGAAATTTTGATCCAAGTAAGTCAAAATGTATACATAGAGGTTCTTTATGACTGGACTAAGTATAAATAAGCCAAAAAAGATCAAATTTGACATTTTTCGATAGAAAAAACATTTTTTGAAAATTTTCGATTTTACAACAAGAATGTGATGACTATTCAAATCATTGAAATTTTGATCCAAGTAAGTCCAAATGTATACTTCGAGGTCCATTATGACTGGACTAACAATAAATAAGCCAAAAATGATCAAATTTGACATTTTTCGATAGAAAAAACATTTTTTGAAAATTTTCGATTTTACAACTAGAATGTCATGACTATACAAATCATTGAAATTTTGATCCAGGTAAGTCAAAATGTATACATAGAGGTCCTTTATGACTGGACTAAGTATAAATAAGCCAAAAATAATCAAATTTGACATTTTCCGATAGAAAAAATATTTTTTGAAAATTTTCGATTTTACAACTAGAATGTCATGACTATACAAATCATTGAAATTTTGATCCAAATAAGTCTAAATGTATACATAGAGGTCCTTTATGACTGGAATAAGAATAAATAAGCTAAAAATGATCAAATTTGCCATTTTTCGATAGAAAAAACAATTTTTGAAAATTTCCGATTTTACTACTAGAATGTCATGACAATACAAATAATTGAAATTTTGATCCAAGTAAGTAAAAATGTATACATAGAGGTCCTTTATGACTGGACTTAGTATATATAAGCCAAAAATAATCAAATTTGACATTTTTCGGTAGAAAAAACATTTTTTGAAAATTTTCGATTTTACAACTAGAATGTCATGACTATACAAATCATTGAAATTTTGATCCAAGTAAGTCAAAATGTATACACAGAGGTTCTTTATGACTGGCCTAAGTATAAATAAGCCAAAAAAGATCAAATTTGACATTTTTCGATAGAAAAAACATTTTTTGAAAATTTTCGATTTTACAACTAGAATGTCATGACTATAGAAATCATTGAAATTTTGTTCCAAGTAAGTCCAAATGTATACATAGAGGTCCTTTATGACTGGACTAAGTATAAATAAGCCAAAAATGATCAAATTTGACATTTTTCGATAGAAAAAACATTTTTTGCAAATTTTCGATTTTACAACTAGAATGTCATGACTATACAAATCATTGAAATTTTGATCCAGGTAAGTCAAAATGTATACATAGAGGTCCTTTATGACTGGACTTAGTATAAATAAGCCAAAAATAATCAAATTTGACATTTTTCGATAGAAAAAACATTTTTTGAAAATTTTCGATTTTACAACTAGAATGTCATGACTATACAAATCATTGAAATTTTGATCCAGGTAAGTCAAAATGTATACATGGAGGTCCTTTATGAGTGGACTAAGTATATATAAGCCAAAAATAATCAAATTTGACATTTTTCGATAGAAAAAATATTTTTTGAAAATTTTCGATTTTACAACTAGAATGTCATGACTGTACAAATCATTGAAATTTTGATCCAAGTAAGACAATGTGTATACATAGAGGTTCTTTATGACTGGACTAAGTATAAATAAGCCAAAAAAGATCAAATTTGACATTTTTCGATAGAAAAAACATTTTTTGAAAATTTTCGATTTTACAACAAGAATGTGATGACTATTCAAATCATTGAAATTTTGATCCAAGTAAGTCTAAATGTATACATAGAGGTCCTTTATGACTGAACTAAATATAAATAAGCCAAAAATGATCAAATTTGACGTTTTTCGATAAAAAAAAACATTTTTTGAAAATTTTCGATTTTACAACTAGAATGTCATGACTATACAAATCATTGAAATTTTGATCCAGGTAAGTCAAAATGTATACATAGAGGTCCTTTATGACTGGACTAAGTATAAATAAGCCAAAAATATTTCGATAGAAAAAACATTTTATGAAAATTTTCGATTTTACAACAAGAATGTGATGACTATACAAATCATTGAAATTTTGATCCAGGTAAGTCAAAATGTATACAAAGAGGTCCTTTATGACTGGACTAAGTATAAATAAGCCAAAAATAATCAAATTTGACATTTTTCGATAGAAAAAACAATTTTTGAAAATTTCCGATTTTACTACTAGAATGTCATGACTATACAAATAATTGAAATTTTGGTCCAAATAAGTAAAAATGTATACATAGAGGTCCTTTATGACTGGACTAAGTATATATAAGCCAAAAATAATCAAATTTGACATTTTTCGATAGAAAAAATATTTTTTGAAAATTTTCGATTCTACAACTAGAATGTCAGAACTATACAAATCATTGAAATTTTGATCCAAGTAAGTCAAAATGTATACATAGAGGTTCTTTATGACTGGACTAAGTATAAATAAGCCAAAAAAGATCAAATTTGACGTTTTTCGATAGAAAAAACATTTTTTGAAAATTTTCGATTTTACAACAAGAATGTGATGACTATTCAAATCATTGAAATTTTTATCCAAGTAAGTCCAAATGTATACATAGAGGTCCTTTATGACTGGAATAAGTATAAATAAGCTAAAAATGATTAAATTTGCCATTTTTCGATAGAAAAAACAATTTTTGAAAATTTCCGATTTTACTACTAGAATGTCATGACTATACAAATAATTGAAATTTTGATCCAAGTAAGTAAAATCGTATACATAGAGGTCCTTTATGACTGGACTAAGTATATATAAGCCAAAAATAATCAAATTTGACATTTTTCGATAGAAAAAATATTTTTTGAAAATTTTCGATTTTACAACTAGAATGTCATGACTATACAAATTATTGAAATTTTGATCCAAGTAAGTCAAAATGTATACATAGAGGTTCTTTATGACTGGACTAAGTATAAATAAGCCAAAAAAGATCAAATTTGACATTTTTCGATAGAAAAAACATTTTTTGAAAATTTTCGATTTTACAACAAGAATGTGATGACTATTCAAATCATTGAAATTTTGATCCAAGTAAGTCCAAATGTATACATAGAGGTCCTTTATGACTGGACTAAGTATAAATAAGCCAAAAATGATCAAATTTGACATTTTTCGATAGAAAAAACATTTTTTGAAAATTTTCGATTTTACAACTAGAATGTCATGACTATACAAATCATTGAAATTTTGATCCAGGTAAGACAAAATGTATACATAGAGGTCCTTTATGACTGGACTAAGTATAAATAAGCCAAAAATAATCAAATTTGACATTTTTCGATAGAAAAAATATTTTTTGAAAATTTTCGATTTTACAACTAGAATGTCATGACTATACAAATCATTGAAATTTTGATCCAAGTAAGTCTAAATGTATACATAGAGGTCCTTTATGACTGGAATAAGTATAAATAAGCTAAAAATGATCAAATTTGCCATTTTTCGATAGAAAAAAAAATTTTTGAAAATTTCCGATTTTACTACTAGAAAGTCATGACTATGCAAATAATTGAAATTTTGATCCAAGTAAGTAAAAATGTATACATAGAGGTCCTTTATGACTGGACTAAGTATATATAAGCCAAAAATAATCAAATTTGACATTTTTCGATAGAAAAAATATGTTTTGAAAATTTTCGATTTTACAACTAGAATGTCATGACTATACAAATCATTGAAATTTTGATCCAAGTAAGTCAAAATGCATACATAGAGGTTCTTTATGACTAGACTAAGTATAAATAAGCCAAAAAAGATCAAAGTTGACATTTTTCGATAGAAAAAACATTTTTTGAAAATTTTCGATTTTACAACAAGAATGTGATGACTATTCAAATCATTGAAATTTTGATCCAAGTAAGTCCAAATGTATACATAGAGGTCCTTTATGGCTGGACTAAGTATAAATAAGCCAAAAATGATCAAATTTGACATTTTTCGATAGAAAAAACATTTTTTGAAAATTTTCGATTTTACAACTAGAGTGTCATGACTATACAAATCATTGAAATTTTGATCCAGGTAAGTCAAAATGTATACATAGAGGTCCTTTATGACTGGACTAAGTATAAATAAGCCAAAAATAATCAAATTTGACATTTTTCGATAGAAAAAATATTTTTTGAAAATTTTCGATTTTACAACTAGAATGTCATGACTATACAAATCATTGAAATTTTGGTCCAAGTAAGTCAAAATGTATATATAGAGGTTCTTTATGACTGGAATAAGTATAAATAAGCTAAAAATGATCAAATTTGCCATTTTTCGATAGAAAAAAAAATTTTTGAAAATTTCCGATTTTACTACTAGAAAGTCATGACTATGCAAATAATTGAAATTTTGATCCAAGTAAGTAAAAATGTATACATAGAGGTCCTTTATGACTGGACTAAGTATATATAAGCCAAAAATAATCAAATTTGACATTTTTCGATAGAAAAAATATGTTTTGAAAATTTTCGATTTTACAACTAGAATGTCATGACTATACAAATCATTGAAATTTTGATCCAAGTAAGTCAAAATGCATACATAGAGGTCCTTTATGACTGGACTAAGTATAAATAAGCCAAAAATATTTCGATAGAAAAAACATTTTATGAAAATTTTCGATTTTACAACAAGAATGTGATGACTATACAAATCATTGAAATTTTGATCCAGGTAAGTCAAAATGTATACAAAGAGGTCCTTTATGACTGGACTAAGTATAAATAAGCCAAAAATAATCAAATTTGACATTTTTCGATAGAAAAAACAATTTTTGAAAATTTCCGATTTTACTACTAGAATGTCATGACTATACAAATAATTGAAATTTTGGTCCAAATAAGTAAAAATGTATACATAGAGGTCCTTTATGACTGGACTAAGTATATATAAGCCAAAAATAATCAAATTTGACATTTTTCGATAGAAAAAATATTTTTTGAAAATTTTCGATTCTACAACTAGAATGTCAGAACTATACAAATCATTGAAATTTTGATCCAAGTAAGTCAAAATGTATACATAGAGGTTCTTTATGACTGGACTAAGTATAAATAAGCCAAAAAAGATCAAATTTGACGTTTTTCGATAGAAAAAACATTTTTTGAAAATTTTCGATTTTACAACAAGAATGTGATGACTATTCAAATCATTGAAATTTTTATCCAAGTAAGTCCAAATGTATACATAGAGGTCCTTTATGACTGGAATAAGTATAAATAAGCTAAAAATGATTAAATTTGCCATTTTTCGATAGAAAAAACAATTTTTGAAAATTTCCGATTTTACTACTAGAATGTCATGACTATACAAATAATTGAAATTTTGATCCAAGTAAGTAAAATCGTATACATAGAGGTCCTTTATGACTGGACTAAGTATATATAAGCCAAAAATAATCAAATTTGACATTTTTCGATAGAAAAAATATTTTTTGAAAATTTTCGATTTTACAACTAGAATGTCATGACTATACAAATTATTGAAATTTTGATCCAAGTAAGTCAAAATGTATACATAGAGGTTCTTTATGACTGGACTAAGTATAAATAAGCCAAAAAAGATCAAATTTGACATTTTTCGATAGAAAAAACATTTTTTGAAAATTTTCGATTTTACAACAAGAATGTGATGACTATTCAAATCATTGAAATTTTGATCCAAGTAAGTCCAAATGTATACATAGAGGTCCTTTATGACTGGACTAAGTATAAATAAGCCAAAAATGATCAAATTTGACATTTTTCGATAGAAAAAACATTTTTTGAAAATTTTCGATTTTACAACTAGAATGTCATGACTATACAAATCATTGAAATTTTGATCCAGGTAAGTCAAAATGTATACATAGAGGTCCTTTATGACTGGACTAAGTATAAATAAGCCAAAAATAATCAAATTTGACATTTTTCGATAGAAAAAATATTTTTTGAAAATTTTCGATTTTACAACTAGAATGTCATGACTATACAAATCATTGAAATTTTGGTCCAAGTAAGTCAAAATGTATATATAGAGGTTCTTTATGACTGGAATAAGTATAAATAAGCTAAAAATGATCAAATTTGCCATTTTTCGATAGAAAAAAAAATTTTTGAAAATTTCCGATTTTACTACTAGAAAGTCATGACTATGCAAATAATTGAAATTTTGATCCAAGTAAGTAAAAATGTATACATAGAGGTCCTTTATGACTGGACTAAGTATATATAAGCCAAAAATAATCAAATTTGACATTTTTCGATAGAAAAAATATGTTTTGAAAATTTTCGATTTTACAACTAGAATGTCATGACTATACAAATCATTGAAATTTTGATCCAAGTAAGTCAAAATGCATACATAGAGGTTCTTTATGACTAGACTAAGTATAAATAAGCCAAAAAAGATCAAAGTTGACATTTTTCGATAGAAAAAACATTTTTTGAAAATTTTCGATTTTACAACAAGAATGTGATGACTATTCAAATCATTGAAATTTTGATCCAAGTAAGTCCAAATGTATACATAGAGGTCCTTTATGGCTGGACTAAGTATAAATAAGCCAAAAATGATCAAATTTGACATTTTTCGATAGAAAAAACATTTTTTGAAAATTTTCGATTTTACAACTAGAGTGTCATGACTATACAAATCATTGAAATTTTGATCCAGGTAAGTCAAAATGTATACATAGAGGTCCTTTATGACTGGACTAAGTATAAATAAGCCAAAAATAATCAAATTTGACATTTTTCGATAGAAAAAATATTTTTTGAAAATTTTCGATTTTACAACTAGAATGTCATGACTATACAAATCATTGAAATTTTGGTCCAAGTAAGTCAAAATGTATATATAGAGGTTCTTTATGACTGGACTAAGTATAAATAAGCCAAAAAAGATCAAATTTGACATTTTTCGATAGAAAAAACATTTTTTGAAAATTTTCGATTTTACAACAAGAATGTGATGACTATTGAAATCATTGAAATTTTGATCCAAGTAAGTCTTAATGTATACATAGAGGTCCTTTATGACTGGAATAAGTATAAATAAGCTAAAAATGATTAAATTTGCCATTTTTCGATAGAAAAAACAATTTTTGAAAATTTCCGATTTTACTACTAGAATGTCATGACTATACAAATAATTGAAATTTTGATCCAAGTAAGTAAAATCGTATACATAGAGGTCCTTTATGACTGGACTAAGTATATATAAGCCAAAAATAATCAAATTTGACATTTTTCGATAGAAAAAATATTTTTTGAAAATTTTCGATTTTACAACTAGAATGTCATGACTATACAAATCATTGAAATTTTGATCCAAGTAAGTCAAAATGTATACATAGAGGTTCTTTATGACTGGACTAAGTATAAATAAGCCAAAAATGATCAAATTTGACATTTTTCGATAGAAAAAACATTTTTTGAAAATTTTCGATTTTACAACTAGAATGTCATGACTATACAAATCATTGAAATTTTGATCCAGGTAAGTCAAAATGTATACACAGAGGTCCTTTATGACTGGACTCAGTATAAATAAGCCAAAAATAATCAAATTTGACTTTTTTCGATAGAAAAAATATTTTTTGAAAATTTTCGATTTTACAACTAGAATGTCATGACTATACAAATCATTGAAATTTTGATCCAAGTAAGTCTAAATGTATACATAGAGGTCCTTTATGACTGGAATAAGAATAAATAAGCTAAAAATGATCAAATTTGCCATTTTTCGATAGAAAAAACATTTTTTGCAAATTTTCGATTTTACAACTAGAATGTCATGACTATACAAATCATTGAGTTTTTGATCCAGGTAAGTCAAAATGTATACATAGAGGTCCTTTATGACTGGACTTAGTATAAATAAGCCAAAAATAATCAAATTTGACATTTTTCGATAGAAACATTTTTTGAAAATTTTCGATTTTACAACTAGAATGTCATGACTATACAAATCATTGAAATTTTGATCCAGGTAAGTCAAAATGTATACATAGAGGTCCTTTATGACTGGACTAAGTATATATAAGCCAAAAATAATCAAATTTGACATTTTTGGATAGAAAAAATATTTTTTGAAAATTTTCGATTTTACAACTAGAATGTCATGACTGTACAAATCATTGAAATTTTGATCCAAGTAAGACAATATGTATACATAGAGGTTCTTTATGACTGGACTAAGTATAAATAAGCCAAAAAAGATCAAATTTGACATTTTTCGATAGAAAAAACATTTTTTGAAAATTTTCGATTTTACAACAAGAATGTGATGACTATTCAAATCATTGAAATTTTGATCCAAGTAAGTCTAAATGTATACATAGAGGTCCTTTATGACTGAACTAAATATAAATAAGCCAAAAATGATCAAATTTGACGTTTTTCGATAAAAAAAACATTTTTTGAAAATTTCCGATTTTACTACTAGAATGTCATGACTATACAAATAATTGAAATTTTGATCTAAGTAAGTAAAAATGTATACATAGAGGTCCTTTATGACTGGACTAAGTATAATAAGCCAAAAATAATCAAATTTGACATTTTTCGATAAAAAAAATATTTTTTGAAAATTTTCGATTTTACAACTAGAATGTCATGACTATACAAATAATTGAAATTTTGATCCAAGTAAGTAAAAATGTATACATAGAGGTCCTTTATGACTGGACTAAGTATATATAAGCCAAAAATAATCAAATTTGACATTTTTCGATAGAAAAAATATTTTTTGAAAATTTTCGATTTTACAACTAGAATGTCATGACTATACAAATCATTGAAATTTTGATCCAAGTAAGTCTAAATGTATACATAGAGGTCCTTTATGACTGGAATAAGTATAAATAAGCTAAAAATGATCAAATTTGCCATTTTTCGATGGAAAAAACCATTTTTGAAAATTTTCGATTTTACAACTAGAATGTCATGACTTTACAAATCATTGAAATTTTGATCCAGGTAAGTCAAAATGTATACATAGAGGTCATTTATGACTGGACTAAGTATAAATAAGCCAAAAAAGATCAAATTTGACATTTTTCGATAGAAAAAACATTTTTTGAAAATTTTCGATTTTACAACAAGAATGTGATGACTATTCAAATCATTGAAATTTTGATCCAAGTAAGTCTAAATGTATACATAGAGGTCCTTTATGACTGGAATAAGTATAAATAAGCTAAAAATGATCAAATTTGCCATTTTTCGATGGAAAAAACAATTTTTGAAAATTTCCGATTTTACTACTAGAATGTCATGACTATACAAATCATTGAAATTTTGATCCAAGTAAGTAAAAATGTATACATAGAGGTTCTTTATGACTGGACTAAGTATAAATAAGCCAAAAAAGATCAAATTTGACATTTTCGATAGAAAAAATATTTTTTGAAAATTTTCGATTTAACAACTAGAATGTCATGACTATACAAATCATTGAAATTTTGATCCAAGTAAGTCGAAATGTATACATAGAGTTCCTTTATGACTGGAATAAGTATAAATAAGCTAAAAATGATCAAATTTGCCATTTTTCGATAGAAAAAACAATTTTTGAAAATTTCCGATTTTACAACAAGAATGTGATGACTATTCAAATCATTGAAATTTTGATCCAAGTAAGTCCAAATGTATACATAGAGGTCCTTTTTGACTGGACTAAGTATAAATAAGGCAAAAATGATCAAATTTGACATTTTTCGATAAAAAAAACATTTTTTGAAAATTTTCGATTTTACAACAAGAATGTGATGACTATTCAAATCATTGAAATTTTGATCCAGGTAAGTCAAAATGTATACATAGAGGTCCTTTATGACTGAAATAAGTATAAATAAGCTAAAAATGATCAAATTTGCCATTTTTCGATGGAAAAAACAATTTTTGAAAATTTCCGATTTTACTACTAGAATGTCATGACTATACAAATAATTGAAATTTTGATCCAAGTAAGTAAAAATGTATACATAGAGGTCCTTTATGACTGGACTAAGTATATATAAGCCAAAAATAATCAAATTTGACATTTTTCGATAGAAAAAATATTTTTTGAAAATTTTCGATTTTACAACTAGAATGTCATGACTATACAAATCATTGAAATTTTGATCCAAGTAAGTCAAAATGTATACATAGAGGTTCTTTATGACTGGACTAAGTATAAATAAGCCAAAAAAGATCAAATTTGACATTTTTCGATAGAAAAAACATTTTTTGAAAATTTTCGATTTTACAACAAGAATGTGATGACTATTCAAATCATTGAAATTTTGATCTAAGTAAGTCCAAATGTATACATAGAGGTCCTTTATGACTGGACTAAGTATAAATAAGCCAAAAATGATCAAATTTGACATTTTTCGATAGAAAAAACATTTTTTGAAAATTTTCGATTTTACAACTAGAATGTCATGACTATACAAATCATTGAAATTTTGATCCAGGTAAGACAAAATGTATACATAGAGGTCCTTTATGACTGGACTAAGTATAAATAAGCCAAAAATAATCAAATTTGACATTTTTCGATAGAAAAAATATTTTTTGAAAATTTTCGATTTTACAACTAGAATGTCATGACTATACAAATCATTGAAATTTTGATCCATGTAAGTCTAAATGTATACATAGAGGTCCTTTATGACTGGAATAAGTATAAATAAGCTAAAAATGATCAAATTTGCCATTTTTCGATAGAAAAAACAATTTTTGAAAATTTCCGATTTTACTACTAGAAAGTCATGACTATGCAAATAATTGAAATTTTGATCCAAGTAAGTAAAAATGTATACATAGAGGTCATTTATGACTGGACTAAGTATAAATAAGCCAAAAAAGATCAAATTTGACATTTTTCGATAGAAAAAACATTTTTTGAAAATTTTCGATTTTACAACAAGAATGTGATGACTATTCAAATCATTGAAATTTTGATCCAAGTAAGTCTAAATGTATACATAGAGGTCCTTTATGACTGGAATAAGTATAAATAAGCTAAAAATGATCAAATTTGCCATTTTTCGATGGAAAAAACAATTTTTGAAAATTTCCGATTTTACTACTAGAATGTCATGACTATACAAATCATTGAAATTTTGATCCAAGTAAGTAAAAATGTATACATAGAGGTTCTTTATGACTGGACTAAGTATAAATAAGCCAAAAAAGATCAAATTTGACATTTTCGATAGAAAAAATATTTTTTGAAAATTTTCGATTTAACAACTAGAATGTCATGACTATACAAATCATTGAAATTTTGATCCAAGTAAGTCGAAATGTATACATAGAGTTCCTTTATGACTGGAATAAGTATAAATAAGCTAAAAATGATCAAATTTGCCATTTTTCGATAGAAAAAACAATTTTTGAAATTTTCCGATTTTACAACAAGAATGTGATGATTATTCAAATCATTGAAATTTTGATCCAAGTGAGTCCAAATGTATACATAGAGGTCCTTTATGACTGGACTAAGTATAAATAAGCCAAAAATGATCAAATTTGACATTTTTCGATAGAAAAAACATTTTTTGAAAATTTTCGATTTTACAACAAGAATGTGATGACTATTCAAATCATTGAAATTTTGATCCAGGTAAGTCAAAATGTATACATAGAGGTCCTTTATGACTGGAATAAGTATAAATAAGCTAAAAATGATCAAATTTGCCATTTTTCGATGGAAAAAACAATTTTTGAAAATTTCCGATTTTACTACTAGAATGTCATGACTATACAAATAATTGAAATTTTGATCCAAGTAAGTAAAAATGTATACATAGAGGTCCTTTATGACTGGACTAAGTATATATAAGCCAAAAATAATCAAATTTGACATTTTTCGATAGAAAAAATATTTTTTGAAAATTTTCGATTTTACAACTAGAATGTCATGACTATACAAATCATTGAAATTTTGATCCAAGTAAGTCAAAATGTATACATAGAGGTTCTTTATGACTGGACAAAGTATAAATAAGCCAAAAAAGATCAAATTTGACATTTTTCGATAGAAAAAACATTTTTTGAAAATTTTCGATTTTACAACAAGAATGTGATGACTATTCAAATCATTGAAATTTTGATCCAAGTAAGTCCAAATGTATACATAGAGGTCCTTTATGACTGGACTAAGTATAAATAAGCCAAAAATGATCAAATTTGACATTTTCGATAGAAAAAATATTTTTTGAAAATTTTCGATTTAACAACTAGAATGTCATGACTATACAAATCATTGAAATTTTGATCCATGTAAGTCTAAATGTATACATAGAGGTCCTTTATGACTGGAATAAGTATAAATAAGCTAAAAATGATCAAATTTGCCATTTTTCGATAGAAAAAACAATTTTTGAAAATTTCCGATTTTACTACTAGAAAGTCATGACTATGCAAATAATTGAAATTTTGATCCAAGTAAGTAAAAATGTATACATAGAGGTTCTTTATGACTGGACTAAGTATAAATAAGCCAAAAAAGATCAAATTTGACATTTTCGATAGAAAAAATATTTTTTGAAAATTTTCGATTTAACAACTAGAATGTCATGACTATACAAATCATTGGAATTTTGATCCAAGTAAGTCGAAATGTATACATAGAGTTCCTTTATGACTGGAATAAGTATAAATAAGCTAAAAATGATCAAATTTGCCATTTTTCGATAGAAAAAACAATTTTTGAAATTTTCCGATTTTACAACAAGAATGTGATGATTATTCAAATCATTGAAATTTTGATCCAAGTGAGTCCAAATGTATACATAGAGGTCCTTTATGACTGGACTAAGTATAAATAAGCCAAAAATGATCAAATTTGACATTTTTCGATAGAAAAAACATTTTTTGAAAATTTTCGATTTTACAACAAGAATGTGATGACTATTCAAATCATTGAAATTTTGATCCAGGTAAGTCAAAATGTATACATAGAGGTCCTTTATGACTGAAATAAGTATAAATAAGCTAAAAATGATCAAATTTGCCATTTTTCGATGGAAAAAACAATTTTTGAAAATTTCCGATTTTACTACTAGAATGTCATGACTATACAAATAATTGAAATTTTGATCCAAGTAAGTAAAAATGTATACATAGAGGTCCTTTATGACTGGACTAAGTATATATAAGCCAAAAATAATCAAATTTGACATTTTTCGATAGAAAAAATATTTTTTGAAAATTTTCGATTTTACAACTAGAATGTCATGACTATACAAATCATTGAAATTTTGATCCAAGTAAGTCAAAATGTATACATAGAGGTTCTTTATGACTGGACAAAGTATAAATAAGCCAAAAAAGATCAAATTTGACATTTTTCGATAGAAAAAACATTTTTTGAAAATTTTCGATTTTACAACAAGAATGTGATGACTATTCAAATCATTGAAATTTTGATCCAAGTAAGTCCAAATGTATACATAGAGGTCCTTTATGACTGGACTAAGTATAAATAAGCCAAAAATGATCAAATTTGACATTTTTCGATAGAAAAAACATTTTTTGAAAATTTTCGATTTTACAACTAGAATGTCATGACTATACAAATCATTGAAATTTTGATCCAGGTAAGACAAAATGTATACATAGAGGTCCTTTATGACTGGACTAAGTATAAATAAGCCAAAAATAATCAAATTTGACATTTTTCGATAGAAAAAATATTTTTTGAAAATTTTCGATTTTACAACTAGAATGTCATGACTATACAAATCATTGAAATTTTGATCCAAGTAAGTCTAAATGTATACATAGAGGTCCTTTATGACTGGAATAAGTATAAATAAGCTAAAAATGATCAAATTTGCCATTTTTCGATAGAAAAAACAATTTTTGAAAATTTCCGATTTTACTACTAGAAAGTCATGACTATGCAAATAATTGAAATTTTGATCCAAGTAAGTAAAAATGTATACATAGAGGTCCTTTATGACTGGACTAAGTATATATAAGCCAAAAATAATCAAATTTGACATTTTTCGATAGAAAAAATATGTTTTGAAAATTTTCGATTTTACAACTAGAATGTCATGACTATACAAATCATTGAAATTTTGATCCAAGTAAGTCAAAATGCATACATAGAGGTTCTTTATGACTAGACTAAGTATAAATAAGCCAAAAAAGATCAAAGTTGACATTTTTCGATAGAAAAAACATTTTTTGAAAATTTTCGATTTTACAACAAGAATGTGATGACTATTCAAATCATTGAAATTTTGATCCAAGTAAGTCCAAATGTATACATAGAGGTCCTTTATGGCTGGACTAAGTATAAATAAGCCAAAAATGATCAAATTTGACATTTTTCGATAGAAAAAACATTTTTTGAAAATTTTCGATTTTACAACTAGAATGTCATGACTCATGACTATACAAATCATTGAAATTTTTATCCAGGTAAGTCAAAATGTATACATAGAGGTCCTTTATGACTGGACTAAGTATAAATAAGCCAAAAATAATCAAATTTGACATTTTTCGATAGAAAAAATATTTTTTGAAAATTTTCGATTTTACAACTAGAATGTCATGACTAAACAAATCATTGAAATTTTGATCCAAGTAAGTCAAAATGTATACATAGAGGCTCTTTATGACTGGACTAAGTATAAATAAGCCAAAAAAGATCAAATTTGACATTTTTCGATAGAAAAAACATTTTTTGAAAATTTTCGATTTTACAACAAGAATGTGATGACTATTCAAATCATTGAAATTTTGATCCAAGTAAGTCTAAATGTATACATAGAGGTCCTTTATGACTGGAATAAGTATAAATAAGCTAAAAATGATTAAATTTGCCATTTTTCGATAGAAAAAACAATTTTTGAAAATTTCCGATTTTACTACTAGAATGTCATGACTATACAAATAATTGAAATTTTGATCCAAGTAAGTAAAATCGTATACATAGAGGTCCTTTATGACTGGAATAAGTATAAATAAGCTAAAAATGATCAAATTTGCCATTTTTCGATAGAAAAAACAATTTTTGAAAATTTCCGATTTTACTACTAGAATGTCATGACTATACAAATAATTGAAATTTTGATCCAAGTAAGTAAAAATGTATACATAGAGGTCCTTTATGACTGGACTAAGTATATATAAGCCAAAAATAATCAAATTTGACATTTTTCGATAGAAAAAATATTTTTTGAAAATTTTCGATTTTACAACTAGAATGTCATGACTATACAAATCATTGAAATTTTGATCCAAGTAAGTCAAAATGTACACATAGAGGTCCTTTATGACTGAAATAAGCATAAATAAGCTAAAAATGATCAAATTTGCCATTTTTCGATAGAAAAAACAATTTTTGAAAATTTCCGATTTTACTACTAGAATGTCATGACTACACAAATAATATAAATTTTGATCCAAGTAAGTAAAAATGTATACATAGAGGTCCTTTATGACTGGACTAAGTATATATAAGCCAAAAATAATCAAATTTGACATTTTTCGATAGAAAAAATATTTTTTGAAAATTTTCGATTTTACAACTAGAATGTCATGACTATACAAATCATTGAAATTTTGATCCAAGTAAGTCAAAATGTATACATAGAGGTTCTTTATGACTGGACTAAGTATAAATAAGCCAAAAAAGATCAAAGTTGACATTTTTCGATAGAAAAAACATTTTTTGAAAATTTTCGATTTTACAACTAGAATGTCATGACTATACAAATCATTGAAATTTTGATCCAGGTAAGTCAAAATGTATACATAGAGGTCCTTTATGGCTGGACTAAGTATAAATAAGCCAAAAATGATCAAATTTGACATTTTTCGATAGAAAAAAACATTTTTTGAAAATTTTCGATTTTACAACAAGAATGTGATGACTATTCAAATCATTGAAATTTTGATCCAGGTAAGTCAAAATGTATACATAGAGGTCCTTTATGACTGAAATAAGTATAAATAAGCTAAAAATGATCAAATTTGCCATTTTTCGATGGAAAAAACAATTTTTGAAAATTTCCGATTTTACTACTAGAATGTCATGACTATACAAATAATTGAAATTTTGATCCAAGTAAGTAAAAATGTATACATAGAGGTCCTTTATGACTGGACTAAGTATATATAAGCCAAAAATAATCAAATTCGACATTTTTCGATAGAAAAAATATTTTTTGAAAATTTTCGATTTTACAACTAGAATGTCATGACTATACAAATCATTGAAATTTTGATCCAAGTAAGTCAAAATGTATACATAGAGGTTCTTTATGACTGGACAAAGTATAAATAAGCCAAAAAAGATCAAATTTGACATTTTTCGATAGAAAAAACATTTTTTGAAAATTTTCGATTTTACAACAAGAATGTGATGACTATTCAAATCATTGAAATTTTGATCCAAGTAAGTCCAAATGTATACATAGAGGTCCTTTATGACTGGACTAAGTATAAATAAGCCAAAAATGATCAAATTTGACATTTTTCGATAGAAAAAAACATTTTTTGAAAATTTTCGATTTTACAACTAGAATGTCATGACTATACAAATCATTGAAATTTTGATCCAGGTAAGACAAAATGTATACATAGAGGTCCTTTATGACTGGACTAAGTATAAATAAGCCAAAAATAATCAAATTTGACATTTTTCGATAGAAAAAATATTTTTTGAAAATTTTCGATTTTACAACTAGAATGTCATGACTATACAAATCATTGAAATTTTGATCCAAGTAAGTCTAAATGTATACATAGAGGTCCTTTATGACTGGAATAAGTATAAATAAGCTAAAAATGATCAAATTTGCCATTTTTCGATAGAAAAAACAATTTTTGAAAATTTCCGATTTTACTACTAGAAAGTCATGACTATGCAAATAATTGAAATTTTGATCCAAGTAAGTAAAAATGTATACATAGAGGTCCTTTATGACTGGACTAAGTATATATAAGCCAAAAATAATCAAATTTGACATTTTTCGATAGAAAAAATATGTTTTGAAAATTTTCGATTTTACAACTAGAATGTCATGACTATACAAATCATTGAAATTTTGATCCAAGTAAGTCAAAATGCATACATAGAGGTTCTTTATGACTAGACTAAGTATAAATAAGCCAAAAAAGATCAAAGTTGACATTTTTCGATAGAAAAAAACATTTTTTGAAAATTTTCGATTTTACAACAAGAATGTGATGACTATTCAAATCATTGAAATTTTGATCCAAGTAAGTCCAAATGTATACATAGAGGTCCTTTATGGCTGGACTAAGTATAAATAAGCCAAAAATGATCAAATTTGACATTTTTCGATAGAAAAAAACATTTTTTGAAAATTTTCGATTTTACAACTAGAATGTCATGACTATACAAATCATTGAAATTTTGATCCAGGTAAGTCAAAATGTATACATAGAGGTCCTTTATGACTGGACTAAGTATAAATAAGCCAAAAATAATCAAATTTGACATTTTTCGATAGAAAAAATATTTTTTGAAAATTTTCGATTTTACAACTAGAATGTCATGACTATACAAATCATTGAAATTTTGATCCAAGTAAGTCAAAATGTATACATAGAGGTTCTTTATGACTGGACTAAGTATAAATAAGCCAAAAAAGATCAAATTTGACATTTTTCGATAGAAAAAACATTTTTTGAAAATTTTCGATTTTACAACAAGAATGTGATGACTATTCAAATCATTGAAATTTTGATCCAAGTAAGTCTAAATGTATACATAGAGGTCCTTTATGACTGGAATAAGTATAAATAAGCTAAAAATGATTAAATTTGCCATTTTTCGATAGAAAAAACAATTTTTGAAAATTTCCGATTTTACTACTAGAATGTCATGACTATACAAATAATTGAAATTTTGATCCAAGTAAGTAAAATCGTATACATAGAGGTCCTTTATGACTGGAATAAGTATAAATAAGCTAAAAATGATCAAATTTGCCATTTTTCGATAGAAAAAACAATTTTTGAAAATTTCCGATTTTACTACTAGAATGTCATGACTATACAAATAATTGAAATTTTGATCCAAGTAAGTAAAAATGTATACATAGAGGTCCTTTATGACTGGACTAAGTATATATAAGCCAAAAATAATCAAATTTGACATTTTTCGATAGAAAAAATATTTTTTGAAAATTTTCGATTTTACAACTAGAATGTCATGACTATACAAATCATTGAAATTTTGATCCAAGTAAGTCAAAATGTATACATAGAGGTTCTTTATGACTGGACTAAGTATAAATAAGCCAAAAAAGATCAAAGTTGACATTTTTCGATAGAAAAAACATTTTTTGAAAATTTTCGATTTTACAACTAGAATGTCATGACTATACAAATCATTGAAATTTTGATCCAGGTAAGTCAAAATGTATACATAGAGGTCCTTTATGGCTGGACTAAGTATAAATAAGCCAAAAATGATCAAATTTGACATTTTTCGATAGAAAAAACATTTTTTGAAAATTTTCGATTTTACAACAAGAATGTGATGACTATTCAAATCATTGAAATTTTGATCCAGGTAAGTCAAAATGTATACATAGAGGTCCTTTATGACTGAAATAAGTATAAATAAGCTAAAAATGATCAAATTTGCCATTTTTCGATGGAAAAAACAATTTTTGAAAATTTCCGATTTTACTACTAGAATGTCATGACTATACAAATAATTGAAATTTTGATCCAAGTAAGTAAAAATGTATACATAGAGGTCCTTTATGACTGGACTAAGTATATATAAGCCAAAAATAATCAAATTCGACATTTTTCGATAGAAAAAATATTTTTTGAAAATTTTCGATTTTACAACTAGAATGTCATGACTATACAAATCATTGAAATTTTGATCCAAGTAAGTCAAAATGTATACATAGAGGTTCTTTATGACTGGACAAAGTATAAATAAGCCAAAAAAGATCAAATTTGACATTTTTCGATAGAAAAAACATTTTTTGAAAATTTTCGATTTTACAACAAGAATGTGATGACTATTCAAATCATTGAAATTTTGATCCAAGTAAGTCCAAATGTATACATAGAGGTCCTTTATGACTGGACTAAGTATAAATAAGCCAAAAATGATCAAATTTGACATTTTTCGATAGAAAAAACATTTTTTGAAAATTTTCGATTTTACAACTAGAATGTCATGACTATACAAATCATTGAAATTTTGATCCAGGTAAGACAAAATGTATACATAGAGGTCCTTTATGACTGGACTAAGTATAAATAAGCCAAAAATAATCAAATTTGACATTTTTCGATAGAAAAAATATTTTTTAAAAATTTTCGATTTTACAACTAGAATGTCATGACTATACAAATCATTGAAATTTTGATCCAAGTAAGTCTAAATGTATACATAGAGGTCCTTTATGACTGGAATAAGTATAAATAAGCTAAAAATGATCAAATTTGCCATTTTTCGATAGAAAAAACAATTTTTGAAAATTTCCGATTTTACTACTAGAAAGTCATGACTATGCAAATAATTGAAATTTTGATCCAAGTAAGTAAAAATGTATACATAGAGGTCCTTTATGACTGGACTAAGTATATATAAGCCAAAAATAATCAAATTTGACATTTTTCGATAGAAAAAATATGTTTTGAAAATTTTCGATTTTACAACTAGAATGTCATGACTATACAAATCATTGAAATTTTGATCCAAGTAAGTCAAAATGCATACATAGAGGTTCTTTATGACTAGACTAAGTATAAATAAGCCAAAAAAGATCAAAGTTGACATTTTTCGATAGAAAAAACATTTTTTGAAAATTTTCGATTTTACAACAAGAATGTGATGACTATTCAAATCATTGAAATTTTGATCCAAGTAAGTCCAAATGTATACATAGAGGTCCTTTATGGCTGGACTAAGTATAAATAAGCCAAAAATGATCAAATTTGACATTTTTCGATAGAAAAAAACATTTTTTGAAAATTTTCGATTTTACAACTAGAATGTCATGACTATACAAATCATTGAAATTTTGATCCAGGTAAGTCAAAATGTATACATAGAGGTCCTTTATGACTGGACTAAGTATAAATAAGCCAAAAATAATCAAATTTGACATTTTTCGATAGAAAAAATATTTTTTGAAAATTTTCGATTTTACAACTAGAATGTCATGACTATACAAATCATTGAAATTTTGATCCAAGTAAGTCAAAATGTATACATAGAGGTTCTTTATGACTGGACTAAGTATAAATAAGCCAAAAAAGATCAAATTTGACATTTTTCGATAGAAAAAACATTTTTTGAAAATTTTCGATTTTACAACAAGAATGTGATGACTATTCAAATCATTGAAATTTTGATCCAAGTAAGTCTAAATGTATACATAGAGGTCCTTTATGACTGGAATAAGTATAAATAAGCTAAAAATGATTAAATTTGCCATTTTTCGATAGAAAAAACAATTTTTGAAAATTTCCGATTTTATTACTAGAATGTCATGACTATACAAATAATTGAAATTTTGATCCAAGTAAGTAAAATCGTATACATAGAGGTCCTTTATGACTGGAATAAGTATAAATAAGCTAAAAATGATCAAATTTGCCATTTTTCGATAGAAAAAACAATTTTTGAAAATTTCCGATTTTACTACTAGAATGTCATGACTACACAAATAATTGAAATTTTGATCCAAGTAAGTAAAAATGTATACATAGAGGTCCTTTATGACTGGACTAAGTATATATAAGCCAAAAATAATCAAATTTGACATTTTTCGATAGAAAAAATATTTTTTGAAAATTTTCGATTTTACAACTAGAATGTCATGACTATACAAATCATTGAAATTTTGATCCAAGTAAGTCAAAATGTATACATAGAGGTCCTTTATGACTGAAATAAGCATAAATAAGCTAAAAATGATCAAATTTGCCATTTTTCGATAGAAAAAACAATTTTTGAAAATTTCCGATTTTACTACTAGAATGTCATGACTACACAAATAATATAAATTTTGATCCAAGTAAGTAAAAATGTATACATAGAGGTCCTTTATGACTGGACTAAGTATATATAAGCCAAAAATAATCAAATTTGACATTTTTCGATTGAAAAAAATATTTTTTGAAAATTTTTCGATTTTACAACTAGAATGTCATGACTATACAAATCATTGAAATTTTGATCCAAGTAAGTCAAAATGTATACATAGAGGTTCTTTATGACTGGACTAAGTATAAATAAGCCAAAAAAGATCAAAGTTGACATTTTTTCGATAGAAAAAAACATTTTTTGAAAATTTTCGATTTTACAACAAGAATGTGATGACTATTCAAATCATTGAAATTTTGATCCAAGTAAGTACAAATGTATACATAGAGGTCCTTTATGACTGGACTAAGTATAAATAAGCCAAAATGATCAAATTTGACATTTTTCGATAGAAAAAAACAATTTTTGAAAATTTTCGATTTTACAACTAGAATGTCATGACTATACAAATCATTGAAATTTTGATCCAGGAAAGTCAAAATGTATACATAGAGGTCCTTTATGACTGGACTAAGTATAAATAAGCCAAAAATAATCAAATTTGACATTTTTCGATAGAAAAAATATTTTTTGAAAATTTTCGATTTTACAACTAGAATGTCATGACTATACAAATCATTGAAATTTTGATCCAAGTAAGTCTAAATGTATACATAGAGGTCCTTTATGACTGGAATAAGTATAAATAAGCTAAAAATGATCAAATTTGCCATTTTTCGATGGAAAAAAACAATTTTTGAAAATTTCCGATTTTACTACTAGAATGTCATGACTATACAAAAAATTGAAATTTTGATCTAAGTAAGTAAAAATGTATACATAGAGGTCCTTTATGACTGGACTAAGTATAATAAGCCAAAAATAATCAAATTTGACATTTTTCGATAGAAAAAATATTTTTTGAAAATTTTCGATTTTACAACTAGAATGTCATGACTATACAAATCATTGAAATTTTGATCCAGGTAAGTCAAAATGTATACATAGAGGTCATTTATGACTGGACTAAGTATAAATAAGCCAAAAAAGATCAAATTTGACATTTTTCGATAGAAAAAACATTTTTTGAAAATTTTCGATTTTACAACAAGAATGTGATGACTATTCAAATCATTGAAATTTTGATCCAAGTAAGTCTAAATGTATACATAGAGGTCCTTTATGACTGGAATAAGTATAAATAAGCTAAAAATGATCAAATTTGCCATTTTTCGATGGAAAAAACAATTTTTGAAAATTTCCGATTTTACTACTAGAATGTCATGACTATACAAATCATTGAAATTTTGATCCAAGTAAGTAAAAATGTATACATAAGGGTTCTTTATGACTGGACTAAGTATAAATAAGCTAAAAATGATCAAATTTGCCATTTTTCGATAGAAAAAACAATTTTTGAAAATTTCCGATTTTACAACAAGAATGTGATGACTATTCAAATCATTGAAATTTTGATCCAAGTAAGTCCAAATGTATACATAGAGGTCCTTTATGACTGGACTAAGTATAAATAAGCCAAAAATGATCAAATTTGACATTTTTCGATAGAAAAAACATTTTTTGAAAATTTTCGATTTTACAACAAGAATGTGATGACTATTCAAATCATTGAAATTTGATCCAAGTAAGTCCAAATGTATACATAGAGGTCCTTTATGACTGGACTAAGTATAAATAAGCCAAAAATGATCAAATTTGACATTTTTCGATAGAAAAAAAACATTTTTTGAAAATTTTCGATTTTTCAACTAGAATGTCATGACTATACAAATCATTGAAATTTTGATCCAGGTAAGTCAAAATGTATACATAGAGGTCCTTTATGACTGAACTAAGTATAAATAAGCCAAAAATGATCAAATTTGACATTTTTCGATAGAAAAAATATTTTTTGAAAATTTTCGATTTAACAACTAGAATGTCATGACTATACAAATCATTGAAATTTTGATCCAAGTAAGTCGAAATGTATACATAGAGTTCCTTTATGACTGGAAAGGGTATAAATAAGTTAAAAATGATCAAATTTGCCATTTTTCGATAGAAAAAACAATTTTTGAAAATTTCCGATTTTACTACTAGAATGTCATGATTATACAAATAATTGAAATTTTGATCCAAGTAAGTAAAAATGTATACATAGAGGTCCTTTATGACTGGACTAAGTATAAATAAGCCAAAAATAATCAAATTTGACATTTTTCGATAGAAAAAATATTTTTTGAAAATTTTCGATTTTACAACTAGAATGTCATGACTATACAAATCATTGAAATTTTGATCCAAGTAAGTCAAAATGTATACATAGAGGTTCTTTATGACTGGACTAAGTATCAATAAGCCAAAAAAGATCAAATTTGACATTTTTCGATAGAAAAAACATTTTTTGAAAATTTTCGATTTTACAACAAGAATGTGATGACTATTCAAATCATTGAAATTTTGATCCAAGTAAGTCCAAATGTATACATAGAGGTCCCTTATGACTGGACTAAGTATAAATAAGCCAAAAATGATCAAATTTGACATTTTTCGATAGAAAAAACATTTTTTGAAAATTTTCGATTTTACAACTAGAATGTCATGACTATACAAATCATTGAAATTTTGATCCAAGTAAGTCTAAATGTATACATAGAGGTCCTTTATGACTAGAATAAGTATAAATAAGCTAAAAATGATCAAATTTGCCATTTTTCGATAGAAAAAACAATTTTTGAAAATTTCCGATCTTACTACTAGAATGTCATGACTATACAAATAATTGAAATTTTGATCCAAGTAAGTCTAAATGTATACATAGAGGTTCTTTATGACTGGACTAAGTATAAATAAGCCAAAAAAGATCAAATTTGACATTTTTCGATAGAAAAAACATTTTTTGAAAATTTTCGATTTTACAACAAGAATGTGATGATTATTCAAATCATTGAAATTTTGATCCAAGTAAGTCCAAATGTATACATAGAGGTCCTTTATGACTGGACTAAGTATAAATAAGCCAAAAAAGATCAAATTTGACATTTTTCGATAGAAAAAAACATTTTTTGAAAATTTTCGATTTTACAACAAGAATGTGATGACTATTCAAATCATTGAAATTTTGATCCAAGTAAGTCCAAATGTATACATAGAGGTCCTTTATGACTAAACTAAGTATAAATAAGCCAAAAATGATCAAATTTGACATTTTTCGATAGAAAAAACATTTTTTGAAAATTTTCGATTTTACAACTAGAATGTCATGACTATACAAATCATTGAAATTTTGATCCAGGTAAGTCAAAATGTATACACAGAGGTCCTTTATGACTGGACTAAGTATAAATAAGCCAAAAATAATCAAATTTGACATTTTTCGATAGAAAAAATATTTTTTGAAAATTTTCGATTTTACAACTAGAATGTCATGACTATACAAATCATTGAAATTTTGATCCAAGTAAGTCTAAATGTATACATAGAGGTCCTTTATGACTGGAATAAGTATAAATAAGCTTAAAATGATCAAATTTGCCATTCTTCGATAGAAAAAAAATTTTTGAAAATTTCCGATTTTACTACTAGAATGTCATGACTATACAAATAATTGAAATTTTGATCCAAGTAAGTAAAAATGTATACATAGAGGTCCTTTATGGCTAGACTAAGTATATATAAGCCAAAAATAATCAAATTTGACATTTTTCGATAGAAAAAACATTTTTTGAAAATTTTCGATTTTACAACTAGAATGTCATGACTATACAAATCATTGAAATTTTGATCCAGGTAAGTCAAAATGTATACATAGAGGTCCTTTACGACTGGACTAAGTATAAATAAGATAAAAATAATCAAATTTGACATTTTTCGATAGAAAAAATATTTTTTGAAAATTTTCGATTTTACAACTAGAATGTCATGACTATACGAATCATTGAAATTTTGATCCAAGTAAGTCTAAATGTATACATAGAGGTCCTTTATGACTGGAATAAGTATAAATAAGCTAAAAATGATCAAATTTGCCATTTTTCGATGGAAAAAACAATTTTTGAAAATTTCCGATTTTTCTACTAGAATGTCATGACTATACAAATAATTGAAATTTTGATCCAAGTAAGTAAAAATGTATACATAGATGTCCTTTATGACTGGACTAAGTATATATAAGCCAAAAATAATCAAATTTGACATTTTTCGATAGAAAAAATATTTTTTGAAAATTTTCGATTTTACAACTAGAATGTCATGACTATACAAATCATTGAAATTTTGATCCAAGTAAGTCAAAATGTATACATAGAGGTTCTTTATGACTGGACTAAGTATAAATAAGCCAAAAAAGATCAAATTTGACATTTTTCAATAGAAAAAACATTTTGAAAATTTTCGATTTTACAACAAGAATGTGATGACTATTCAAATCATTGAAATTTTGATCCAAGTAAGTCCAAATGTATACATAGAGGTCCTTTATGACTGGACTAAGTATAAATAAGCCAAAAATAATCAAATTTGACATTTTTCGATAGAAAAAATATTTTTTGAAAATTTTCGATTTTACAACTAGAATGTCATGACTATACAAATCATTGAAATTTTGATCCAAGTAAGTCAAAATGTATACATAGAGGTTCTTTATGACTGGACTAAGTATAAATAAGCCAAAAAAGATCAAATTTGAAATTTTTCGATAGAAAAAACATTTTTTGAAAATTTTCGATTTTACAACAAGAATGTGATGACTATTCAAATCATTGAAATTTTGATCCAAGTATATCCAAATGTATACATAGAGGTCCTTTATGACTGGACTAAGTATAAATAAGCCAAAAATGATCAAATTTGACATTTTTCGATAGAAAAAACATTTTTTGAAAATTTTCGATTTTACAACTAGAATGTCATGACTGTACAAATAATTGAAATTTTGATCCAAGTAAGTAAAAATGTATACATAGAGGTCCTTTTTGACTGGACTAAGTATAAATAAGCCAAAAATGATCAAATTTGAGAATTTTCGATAGAAAAAATATTTTTTGAAAATTTTCGATTTTACAACTAGAATGTCATGACTATACAAATCATTGAAATTTTGATTCAAGTAAGTCAAAATGTATACATAGAGGTCCTTTATGACTGGACTAAGTATATATGAGCCAAAAATAATCAAATTTGACATTTTTCGATAGAAAAAATATTTTTTGAAAATTTTCGATTTTACAACTAGAATGTCATGACTATACAAATCATTGAAATTTTGATCCAGGTAAGTCAAAATGTATACATAGAGGTCCTTTATGACTGGACTAAGTATATATGAGCCAAAAATAATCAAATTTGACATTTTTCGATAGAAAAAATATTTTTTGAAAATTTTCGATTTTACAACTAGAATGTCATGACTATACAAATCATTGAAATTTTGATCCAGGTAAGTCAAAATGTATACATAGAGGTCCTTTATGACTGAACTAAGTATAAATAAGCCAAAAATAATAAATTTGACATTTTTCGATAGAAAAAATATTTTTTGAAAATTTTCGATTTTACAACTAGAATGTCATGACTATACAAATCATTGAAATTTTGATCCAGGTAAGTCAAAATGTATACATAGAGGTCCTTTATGACTGGACTAAGTATAAATAAGCCAAAAATGATCAAATTTGACATTTTTCGATAGAAAAAACATTTTTTGAAAATTTTCGATTTTACAACTAGAATGTCATGACTATACAAATCATTGAAATTTTGATCCAGGTAAGTCAAAATGTATACATAGAGGTCCTTTATGACTGAACTAAGTATAAATAAGCCAAAAATAATCAAATTTGACATTTTTCGATAGAAAAAATATTTTTTGAAAATTTTCGATTTTACAACTAGAATGTCATGACTATACAAATCATTGAAATTTTGATCCAAGTAAGTCTAAATGTATACATAGAGGTCCTTTATGACTGGAATAAGTATAAATAAGCTAAAAATGATCAAATTTGCCATTTTTCGATAGAAAAAACAATTTTTGAAAATTTCCGATTTTACTACTAGAATGTCATGACTATACAAATAATTGAAATTTTGATCCAAGTAAGTAAAAATGTATACATAGAGGTCCTTTATGACTGGACTAAGTATAAATAAGCCAAAAATGATCAAATTTGACAATTTTCGATAGAAAAAACATTTTTTGAAAATTTTCGATTTTACAACTAGAATGTCATGACTATACAAATCATTGAAATTTTGATCCAGGTAAGTCAAAATGTATACATAGAGGTCCTTTATGACTGGACTAAGTATAAATAAGCCAAAAATAATCAAATTTGACATTTTTCGATAGAAAAAATATTTTTTGAAAATTTTCGATTTTACTACTAGAATGTCATGACTATACAAATCATTGAAATTTTGATCCAAGTAAGTCAAAATGTATACATAGAGGTCCTTTATGACTGGACTAAGTATATATGAGCCAAAAATAATCAAATTTGACATTTTTCGATAGAAAAAATATTTTTTGAAAATTTTCGATTTTACAACTAGAATGTCATGACTATACAAATCATTGAAATTTTGATCCAAGTAAGTCTAAATGTATACATAGAGGTCCTTTATGACTGGAATAAGTATGAATAAGCTAAAAATGATCAAATTTGCCATTTTTCGATGGAAAAAACAATTTTTGAAAATTTCCGATTTTACTACTAGAATGTCATGACTATACAAATAATTCAAATTTTGATCCAAGAAAGTAAAAATGTATACATAGAGGTCCTTTATGACTGGACTAAGTATATATAAGCCAAAAATAATCAAATTTGACATTTTTCGATAGAAAAAATATTTTTTGAAAATTTTCGATTTTACAACTAGAATGTCATGACTATACAAATCATTGAAATTTTGATCCAGGTAAGTCAAAATGTATACATAGAGGTCCTTTATGACTGGGCTAAGTATAAATAAGCCAAAAATAATCAAATTTGACATTTTTCGATAGAAAAAATATTTTTTGAAAATTTTTGATTTTACAACTAGAATGTCATGACTATACAAATCATTGAAATTTTGATCCAAGTAAGTCAAAATGTATACATAGAGGTCCTTTATGACTGGACTAAGTATATATAAGCCAAAAATAATCAAATTTGACATTTTTCGATAGAAAAAATATTTTTTGAAAATTTTCGATTTTACAACTAGAATGTCATGACTATACAAATCATTGAAATTTTGATCCAAGTAAGTCAAAATGTATACATAGAGGTTCTTTATGACTGGACTAACTATAAATAAGCCAAAAAAAAGATCAAATTTGACATTTTTCGATAGAAAAAACATTTTTTGAAAATTTTCGATTTTACAACAAGAACGTGATGACTATTCAAATCATTGAAATTTTGATCCAAGCAAGTCCAAATGTATACATAGAGGTCCTTTATGACTGGACTAAGTATAAAAAAGCCAAAAATGATCAAATTTGACATTTTTCGATAGAAAAAACATTTTTTGAAAATTTTCGATTTTACAACTAGAATGTCATGACTATACAAATCATTGAAATTTTGATCCAGGTAAGTCAAAATGTATACATAGAGGTCCTTTATGACTGAACTAAGTATAAATAAGCTAAAAATGATCAAATTTGCCATTTTTCGATAGAAAAAAACAATTTTTGAAAATTTCCGATTTTACTACTAGAATGTCATGACTATACAAATAATTGAAATTTTGATCCAAGTAAGTAAAAATGTATACATAGAGGTCCTTTATGACTGGACTAAGTATAAATAAGCCAAAAAAGATCAAATTTGACATTTTTCGATAGAAAAAACATTTTTTGAAAATTTTCGATTTTACAACAAGAATGTGATGACTATTCAAATCATTGAAATTTTGATCCAAGTAAGTCCAAATGTATACATAGAGGTCCTTTATGACTGGACTAAGTATAAAAAAGCCAAAAATGATCAAATTTGACATTTTTCGATAGAAAAAACATTTTTTGAAAATTTTCGATTTTACAACTAGAATGTCATGACTATACAAATCATTGAAATTTTGATCCAGGTAAGTCAAAATGTATACATAGAGGTCCTTTATGACTGAACTAAGTATAAATAAGCTAAAAATGATCAAATTTGCCATTTTTCGATAGAAAAAACAATTTTTGAAAATTTCCGATTTTACTACTAGAATGTCATGACTATACAAATAATTGAAATTTTGATCCAAGTAAGTAAAAATGTATACATAGAGGTCCTTTATGACTGGACTAAGTATAAATAAGCCAAAAATGATCAAATTTGACATTTTTCGATAGAAAAAACATTTTTTGAAAATTTTCGATTTTACAACTAGAATGTCATGACTATACAAATCATTGAAATTTTGATCCAGGTAGGTCAAAATGTATACATAGAGGTCCTTTATGACTGGACTAAGTATAAATAAGCCAAAAATGATCAAATTTGACATTTTTCGATAGAAAAAACATTTTTTGAAAATTTTCGATTTTACAACTAGAATGTCATGACTATACAAATCATTGAAATTTTGATCCAGGTAAGTCAAAATGTATACATAGAGGTTCTTTTTGACTGAACTAAGTATAAATAAGCCAAAAATAATCAAATTTGACATTTTTCGATAGAAAAAATATTTTTTGAAAATTTTCGATTTTATAACTAGAATGTCATGACTATACAAATCATTGAAATTTTGATCCAAGTAAGTATAAATGTATACATAGAGGTCCTTTATGACTGGAATAAGTATAAATAAGCTTAAAATGATAAAATTTGCCATTTTTCGATAGAAAAAACAATTTTTGAAAATTTCCGATTTTACTACTAGAATGTCATGACTATACAAATAATTGAAATTTTGATCCAAGTAAGTAAAAATGTATACATAGAGGTCCTTTATGACTGGACTAAGTGTATATAAGCCAAAAATAATCAAATTTGACATTTTTCGATAGAAAAAATATTTTTTGAAAATTTTCGATTTTACAACTAGAATGTCATGACTATACAAATCATTGAAATTTTGATCCAAGTAAGTCAAAATGTATACATAGAGGTTCTTTATGACTGGACTAAGTATAAATAAGCCAAAAAAGAACAAATTTGACATTTTTCGATAGAAAAAACATTTTTTGAAAATTTTCGATTTTACAACTAGAATGTCATGACTATACAAATCATTGAAATTTTGATCCAGGTAAGTCAAAATGTATACATAGAGGTTCTTTATGACTGAACTAAGTATAAATAAGCCAAAAATAATCAAATTTGACATTTTTCGATAGAAAAAATATTTTTTGAAAATTTTCGATTTTATAACTAGAATGTCATGACTATACAAATCATTGAAATTTTGATCCAAGTAAGTATAAATGTATACATAGAGGTCCTTTATGACTGGAATAAGTATAAATAAGCTTAAAATGATAAAATTTGCCATTTTTCGATAGAAAAAACATTTTTTGAAAATTTTCGATTTTACAACTAGAATGTCATGACTATACAAATCATTGAAATTTTGATCCAGGTAGGTCAAAATGTATACATAGAGGTCCTTTATGACTGGACTAAGTATAAATAAGCCAAAAATGATCAAATTTGACATTTTTCGATAGAAAAAACATTTTTTGAAAATTTTCGATTTTACAACTAGAATGTCATGACTATACAAATCATTGAAATTTTGATCCAAGTAAGTCCAAATGTATACATAGAGGTCCTTAATGACTGGACTAAGTATTAATAAGCCAAAAATGATCAAATTTGACATTTTTCGATAGAAAAAACATTTTTTGAAAATTTTCGATTTTACAACTAGAATGTCATGACTATACAAATCATTGAAATTTTGATCCAGGTAAGTCAAAATGTATACATAGAGGTCCTTTATGACTGGACTAAGTATAAATAAGCCAAAAATAATCAAATTTGACATTTTTCGATAGAAAAAATATTTTTTGAAAATTTTCGATTTTACAACTAGAATGTCATGACTATACAAATCATTGAAATTTTGATCCAAGTAAGTCAAAATGTATACATAGAGGTCCTTTATGACTGGACTAAGTATATATAAGCCAAAAATAATCAAATTTGACATTTTTCGATAGAAAAAATATTTTTTGAAAATTTTCGATTTTACAACTAGAATGTCATGACTATAGAAATCATTGAAATTTTGATCCAAGTAAGTCAAAATGTATACATAGAGGTTCTTTATGACTGCACTAAGTATAAATAAGCCAAAAAAGATCAAATTTGACATTTTTCGATAGAAAAAACATTTTTTGAAAATTTTCGATTTTACAACAAGAATGTGATGACTATACAAATCATTGAAATTTTGATCCAAGTAAGTCCAAATGTATACATAGAGGTCCTTTATGACTGGACTAAGTATAAATAAGCCAAAAATGATCAAATTTGACATTTTTCGATAGAAAAAACATTTTTTGAAAATTTTCGATTTTACAACTAGAATGTCATGACTATACAAATCATTGAAATTTTGATCCAGGTAAGTCAAAATGTATACATAGAGGTCCTTTATGACTGGACTATGTGTAAATAAGCCAAAAATAATCAAATTTGACATTTTTCGATAGAAAAAATATTTTTTGAAAATTTTCGATTTTACAACTAGAATGTCATGACTATACAAATCATTGAAATTTTGATCCAAGTAAGTCAAAATGTATACATAGAGGTCCTTTATGACTGGACTAAGTATATATAAGCCAAAAATAATCAAATTTGACATTTTTCGATAGAAAAAATATTTTTTGAAAATTTTCGATTTTACATCTAGAATGTCATGACTATAGAAATCATTGAAATTTTGATCCAAGTAAGTCAAAATGTATACATAGAGGTTCTTTATGACTGCACTAAGTATAAATAAGCCAAAAAAGATCAAATTTGACATTTTTCGATAGAAAAAACATTTTTTGAAAATTTTCGATTTTACAACAAGAATGTGATGACTATACAAATCATTGAAATTTTGATCCAAGTAAGTCCAAATGTATACATAGAGGTCCTTTATGACTGGACTAAGTATAAATAAGCCAAAAATGATCAAATTTGACATTTTTCGATAGAAAAAAACATTTTTTGAAAATTTTCGATTTTACAACTAGAATGTCATGACTATACAAATCATTGAAATTTTGATCCAAGTAAGTCAAAATGTATACATAGAGGTCCTTTATGACTGGACTAAGTATATATGAGCCAAAAATAATCAAATTTGACATTTTTCGATAGAAAAAATATTTTTTGAAAATTTTCGATTTTACAACTAGAATGTCATGACTATACAAATCATTGAAATTTTGATCCAGGTAAGTCAAAATGTATACATAGAGGTCCTTTATGACTGAACTAAGTATAAATAAGCCAAAAATAATAAATTTGACATTTTTCGATAGAAAAAATATTTTTTGAAAATTTTCGATTTTACAACTAGAATGTCATGACTATACAAATCATTGAAATTTTGATCCAAGTAAGTCTAAATGTATACATAGAGGTC
Organism: Chrysoperla carnea; assembly: GCF_905475395.1. Classification (NCBI taxonomy): domain Eukaryota; kingdom Metazoa; phylum Arthropoda; class Insecta; order Neuroptera; family Chrysopidae; genus Chrysoperla; species Chrysoperla carnea. The sequence goes on from NC_058338.1 coordinate 100,710,969, forward strand.
CTTTTTGACTGGAATAAGTATAAAAAAGCTAAAAATGATCAAATTTGCCATTTTTCGATAGAAAAAACAATTTTTGAAAATTTCCGATTTTACTACTAGAATGTCATGACTATACAAATAATTGAAATTTTGATCCAAGTAAGTAAAAATGTATACATAGATTTCCTTTATGACTGGACTAAGTATAAATAAGCCAAAAATGATCAAATTTGACATTTTTCGATAGAAAAAACATTTTTTGAAAATTTTCGATTTTACAACTAGAAAGTCATGACTATACAAATCATTGAAATTTTGATCCAGGTAAGTCAAAATGTATACATAGAGGTCCTTTATGACTGGACTAAGTATAAATAAGCCAAAAATAATCAAATTTGACATTTTTCGATAGAAAAAATATTTTTTGAAAATTTTCGATTTTACAAATAGAATGTCATGACTATACAAATCATTGAAATTTTGATCCAAGTAAGTCTAAATGTATACATAGAGGTCCTTTATGACTGGAATCAGTATAAATAAGCTAAAAATGATCAAATTTGCCATTTTTCGATAGAAAAAACAATTTTTGAAAATTTCCGATTTTACTACTAGAATGTCATGACTATACAAATAGTTGAAATTTTGATCCAAGTAAGTAAAAATGTATACATAGAGGTCCTTTATGACTGGACTAAGTATAAATAAGCCAAAAATGATCAAATTTGACATTTTTCGATAGAAAAAACATTTTTTGAAAATTTTCGATTTTACAACTAGAATGTCATGACTATACAAATCATTGAAATTTTGATCCAGGTAGGTCAAAATGTATACATAGAGGTCCTTTATGACTGGACTAAGTATAAATAAGCCAAAAATGATCAAATTTGACATTTTTCGATAGAAAAAACATTTTTTGAAAATTTTCGATTTTACAACTAGAATGTCATGACTATACAAATCATTGAAATTTTGATCCAGGTAAGTCAAACTGTATACATAGAGGTTCTTTATGACTGAACTAAGTATAAATAAGCCAAAAATAATCAAGTTTGACATTTTTCGATAGAAAAAATATTTTTTGAAAATTTTCGATTTTATAACTAGAATGTCATGACTATACAAATCATTGAAATTTTGATCCAAGTAAGTATAAATGTATACATAGAGGTCCTTTATGACTGGAATAAGTATAAATAAGCTTAAAATGATCAAATTTGCCATTTTTCGATAGAAAAAACAATTTTTGAAATTTTCCGATTTTCCTACTAGAATGTCATGACTATACAAATAATTGAAATTTTGATCCAAGTAAGTAAAAATGTATACATAGAAATCCTTTATGACTGGACTAAGTATATATAAGCCAAAAATAATCAAATTTGACATTTTTCGATAGAAAAAACATTTTTTGAAAATTTTCGATTTTACAACAAGAATGTGATGACTATACAAATCATTGAAATTTTGATCCAAGTAAGTCCAAATGTATACATAGAGGTCCTTTATGACTGGACTAAGTATAAATAAGCCAAAAATGATCAAATTTGACATTTTTCGATAGAAAAAACATTTTTTGAAAATTTTCGATTTTACAACTAGAATGTCATGACTATACAAATCATTGAAATTTTGATCCAGGTAATTCAAAATGTATACATAGAGGTCCTTTATGACTGGACTAAGTATAAATAAGCCAAAAATAATCAAATTTGACATTTTTCGATAGAAAAAATATTTTTTGAAAATTTTCGATTTTACAACTAGAATGTCATGACTATACAAATCATTGAAATTTTGATCCAAGTAAGTCAAAATGTATACATAGAGGTTCTTTATGACTGGACTAAGTATAAATAAGCCAAAAAAGATCAAATTTGACATTTTTCGATAGAAAAAATATTTTTTGAAAATTTTCGATTTTACAACTGGTATGTCATGAATATACAAATAATTGAAATTTTGATCCAAGTAAGTAAAAATGTATACATAGAGGTCCTTTATGACTGCAATAAGTATAAATAAGCTAAAAATGATCAAATTTGCCATTTTTCGATAGAAAAAACAATTTTTGAAAATTTCCGATTTTACTACTAGAATGTCATGACTATACAAATCATTGAAATTTTGATCCAGGTAAGTCAAAATGTATACACAGAGGTCCTTTATGACTGGACTAAGTATAAATAAGCCGAAAATAATCAAATTTGACATTTTTCGATAGAAAAAATATTTTTTGAAAATTTTCGATTTTACAACTAGAATGTCATGACTATACAAATCATTGAAATTTTGATCCAAGTAAGTCTAAATGTATACATAGAGGTCCTTTATGACTGGAATAAGTATAAATAAGCTAAAAATGATCAAATTTGCCATTTTTCGATGGAAAAAACAATTTTTGAATATTTCCGATTTTACTACTAGAATGTCATGACTATACAAATCATTGAAATTTTGATCCAAGTAAGTCAAAATGTATACATAGAGGTTCTTTATGACTGGACTAAGTATAAATAAGCCAAAAAAGATCAAATTTGACATTTTTCGATAGAAAAAACATTTTTTGAAAATTTTCGATTTTACAACAAGAATGTGATGACTATTCAAATCATTGAAATTTTGATCCAAGTATGTCCAAATGTATACATAGAGGTCCTTTATGACTGGACTAAGTATAAATAAGCCAAAAATGATCAAATTTGACATTTTTCGATAGAAAAAACATTTTTTGAAAATTTTTGATTTTACAACTAGAATGTCATGACCATACAAATCATTGAAATTTTGATCCAGGTAAGTCAAAATGTATACATAGAGGTCCTTTATGACTGGAATAAGTATAAATAAGCCAAAAATAATCAAATTTGACATTTATCGATAGAAAAAATATTTTTTGAAAATTTTCGATTTTACAACTAGAATGTCATGACTATACAAATCATTGAAATTTTGATCCAAGTAAGTCTTAATGTATACATAGAGGTCCTTTATGACTGGAATAAGTATAAATAAGCTAAAAATGATCAAATTTGCCATTTTTCGATGGAAAAAACAATTTTTGAAAATTTCCGATTTTACTACTAGAATGTCATGATTATACAAATAATTGAAATTTTGATCCAAGTAAGTAAAAATGTATACATAGAGGTCCTTTATGACTGGACTAAGTATATATAAGCCAAAAATAATCAAATTTGACATTTTTCGATAGAAAAAATATTTTTTGAAAATTATCGATTTTGCAACTAGAAAGTCATGACTATACAAATCATTGAAATTTTGATCCAAGTAAGTCAAAATGTATACATAGAGGTTCTTTATGACTGGACTAAGTATAAATAAGCCAAAAAAGATCAAATTTGACATTTTTCGATAGAAAAAACATTTTTTGAAACTTTTCGATTTTACAACAAGAATGTGATGATTATTCAAATCATTGAAATTTTGATCCAAGTAAGTCCAAATGTATACATCGAGGTCTTTTATGACTGGACTAAGTATAAATAAGCCAAAAATGATCAAATTTGACATTTTTCGATAGAAAAAACATTTTTTGAAAATTTTCGATTTTACAACTAGAATGTCATGACTATACAAATCATTGAAATTTTGATCCAAGTAAGTCAAAATGTATACATAGAGGTTCTTTATGACTGGATTAAGTATAAATAAGCCAAAAAAGATCAAATTTGACATTTTTCGATAGAAAAAACAATTTTTGAAAATTTCCGATTTTTCTACTAGAATGTCATGACTATAGAAATCATTGAAATTTTGATCCAAGTAAGTCAAAATGTATACATAGAGGTTCTTTATGACTGGACTAAGTATAAATAAGCCAAAAAAGATCAAATTTGACATTTTTCGATAGAAAAACCATTTTTTGAAAATTTTCGATTTTACAACAAGAATGTGATGACTATTCAAATCATTGAAATTTTGATGAAAGTAAGTCCAAATGTATACATAGAGGTCTTTTATGACTGGACTAAGTATAAATAAGCCAAAAATGATCAAATTTGACATTTTTCGATAGAAAAAACATTTTTTGAAAATTTTCGATTTTACAACTAGAATGTCATGACTATACAAATCATTGAAATTTTGATCCAGGTAAGTCAAAATGTATACATAGAGGTCCTTTACGACTGGACTAAGTATATATAAGCCAAAAATAATCAAATTTGACATTTTTCGATAGAAAAATAGTTTTTTGAAAATTTTCGATTTTACAACTAGAATGTCATGACTATACAAATCATTGAAATTTTGATCCAAGTAAGTCAAAATGTATACATAGAGGTTCTTTATGACTGGACTAAGTATAAATAAGCCAAAAAAGATCAAATTTGACATTTTTCGATAGAAAAAACATTTTTTGAAAATTTTCGATTTTACAACAAGAATGTGATGACTATTCAAATCATTGAAATTTTGATCCAAGTAAGTCCAAATGTATACATAGAGGTCCTTTATGACTGGACTAAGTATAATAAGCCAAAAATGATCAAATTTGACATTTTTCGATAGAAAAAACATTTTTTGAAAATTTTCGATTTTACAACTAGAATGTCATGACTATACAAATCATTGAAATTTTGATCCAGGTAAGTCAAAATGTATACATAGAGGTCCTTTATGACTGGACTAAGTATAAATAAGCCAAAAATAATCAAATTTGACATTTTTCGATAGAAAAAATATTTTTTGAAATTTTTCGATTTTACAACTAGAATGTAATGACTATACAAATCATTGAAATTTTGATCCAAGTAAGTCAAAATGTATACATAGAGGTCCTTTATGACTGGACTAAGTATATATAAGCCAAAAATAATCAAATTTGACATTTTTCGATAGAAAAAATATTTTTTGAAAATTTTCGATTTTACAACTAGAATGTCATGACTATACAAATCATTGAAATTTTGATCCAAGTAAGTCAAAATGTATACATAGAGGTTATTTGTGACTGGACTAAGTATAAATAAGCCAAAAATAATCAAATTTGACATTTTTCGATAGAAAAAACATTTTTTGAAAATTTTCGATTTTACAACTAGAATGTCATGACTATACAAATCATTGAAATTTTGATCCAGGTAAGTCAAAATGTATACATAGAGGTCCTTTATAACTGGACTAAGTATAAATAAGCCAAAAATAATCAAATTTGACATTTTTCGATAGAAAAAACATTTTTTGAAAATTTTCGATTTTACAACTAGAATGTCATGACTATACAAATCATTGAAATTTTGATCCAGGTAAGTCAAAATGTATACATAGAGGTCCTTTATGACTGGGCTAAGTATAAATAAGCCAAAAATAATCAAATTTGACATTTTTCGATAGAAAAAATATTTTTTGAAAATTTTCGATTTTACAACTAGAATGTCATGACTATACAAATCATTGAAATTTTGATCCAAGTAAGTCAAAATGTATACATAGAGGTCCTTTATGACTTGACTATGTATATATAAGACAAAAATAATCAAATTTGACATTTCTCGATAGAGAAATATTTTTTGAAAATTTTCGATTTTACAACTAGAATGTCATGACTATACAAATCATTGAAATTTTGATCCAAGTAAGTCAAAATGTATACATAGAGGTTCTTTATGACTGGACTAAGTATAAATAAGCCAAAAAAGATCAAATTTGACATTTTTCGATAGAAAAAACATTTTTTGAAAATTTTCGATTTTACAACAAGAATGTGATGACTATTCAAATCATTGAAATTTTGATCCAAGTAAGTCCAAATGTATACATAGAGGTTCTTTATGACTGGACTAAGTATAAATAAGCCAAAAAAGATCAAATTTGACATTTTTCGATAGAAAAAACATTTTTTGAAAATTTTCGATTTTACAACAAGAATGTGATGACTATTCAAATCATTGAAATTTTGATCCAAGTAAGTCCAAATGTATACATAGAGGTCCTTTATGACCGGACTAAGTATAAATAAGCCAAAAATGATCAAATTTGACATTTTTTGATAGAAAAAACATTTTTTGAAAATTTTCGATTTTTAACTAGAATGTCATGACTATACAAATCATTGAAATTTTGATCCAGGTAAGTCAAAATGTATACATAGAGGTCCTTTATGACTGAACTAAGTATAAATAAGCCAAAAATAATCAAATTTGACATTTTTCGATAGAAAAAATATTTTTTGAAAATTTTCGATTTTACAACTAGAATGTCATGACTATACAAATCATTGAAATTTTGATCCAAGTAAGTCTTAATGTATACATAGAGGTCCTTTATGACTGGAATAAGTATAAATAAACTAAAAATGATCAAATTTGCCATTTTTCGATAGAAAAAACAATATTTGAAAATTTCCGATTTTACTACTAGAATGTCATGACTATACAAATAATTGAAATTTTGATCCAAGTAAGTAAAAATGTATACATAGAGGTCCTTTATGACTGGACTAAGTATATATAAGCCAAAAATAATCAAATTTGACATTTTTCGATAGAAAAAATATTTTTTGAAAATTTTCGATTTTACAACTAGAATGTCATGACCATACAAATCATTGAAATTTTGATCCAAGTAAGTCAAAATGAATACATAGAGGTTCTTTATGACTGGACTAAGTATAAATAAGCCAAAAAAGATCAAATTTGACATTTTTCGATAGAAAAAACATTTTTTTAAAATTTTCGATTTTACAACAAGAATGTGATGACTATTCAAATCATTGAAATTTTGATCCAAGTAAGTCCAAATGTATACATAGAGGTCCTTTATGACTGGACTAAGTATAAATAAGCCAAAAATAATCAAATTTGACATTTTTCGATAGAAAAAATATTTTTTGAAAATTTTCGGTTTTACAACTAGAATGTCATGACTATACAAATCATTGAAATTTTGATCCAAGTAAGTCTAAATGTATACATAGAGGTCCTTTATGACTGGAATAAGTATAAATAAGCTAAAAATGATCAAATTTGCCATTTTTCGATGGAAAAAACCATTTTTGAAAATTTTCGATTTTACAACTAGAATGTCATGACTTTACAAATCATTGAAATTTTGATCCAGGTAAGTCAAAATGTATACATAGAGGTCATTTATGACTGGACTAAGTATAAATAAGCCAAAAAAGATCAAATTTGACATTTTTCGATAGAAAAAACATTTTTTGAAAATTTTCGATTTTACAACTAGAATGTCATGACTATACAAATCATTGAAATTTTGATCCAAGTAAGTCAAAATGTATACATAGAGGTTCTTTATGACTGGACTAAGTATAAATAAGCCAAAAAAGATCAAATTTGACATTTTTCGATAGAAAAAACATTTTTTGAAAATTTTCGATTTTACAACAAGAATGTGATGACTATTCAAATCATTGAAATTTTGATCCAAGTAAGTCTAAATGTATACATAGAGGTCCTTTATGACTGGACTAAGTATAAATAAGCCAAAAATAATCAAATTTGACATTTTTCGATAGAAAAAATATTTTTTGAAAATTTTCGATTTTACAACTAGAATGTCATGACTATACAAATCATTGAAATTTTGATCCAAGTAAGTCTAAATGTATACATAGAGGTCCTTTATGACTGGAATAAGTATAAATAAGCTAAAAATGATCAAATTTGCCATTTTTCGATGGCAAAAACAATTTTTGAAAATTTCCGATTTTACTACTAGAATGTCATGACTATACAAATAATTGAAATTTTGATCCAAGTAAGTAAAAATGTATACATAGAGGTCCTTTATGACTGGACTAAGTATATATAAGCCAAAAATAATCAAATTTGACATTTTTCGATAGAAAAATCATTTTTTGAAAATTTTCGATTTTACAACTAGAATGTCATGACTATACAAATAATTGAAATTTTGATCCAAGTAAGTCAAAATGTATACATAGAGGTCCTTTATGACTGGAATAAGTATAAATAAGCTAAAAATGATCAAATTTGCCATTTTTCGATGGAAAAAACAATTTTTGCAAATTTCCGATTTTACTACTAGAATGTCATGACTATACAAATAATTGAAATTTTGATCCAAGTAAGTAAAAATGTATACATAGAGGTCCTTTATGACTGGACTAAGTATATATAAGCCAAAAATAATCAAATTTGACATTTTTCGATAGAAAAAATATTTTTTGAAAATTTTCGATTCTACAACTAGAATGTCATGACTATACAAATCATTGAAATTTTGATCCAAGTAAGTCAAAATGTATACATAGAGGTTCTTTATGACTGGACTAAGTATAAATAAGCCAAAAAAGATCAAATTTGACATTTTTCGATAGAAAAAACATTTTTTGAAAATTTTCGATTTTACAACAAGAATGTGATGACTATTCAAATCATTGAAATTTTGATCCAAGTAAGTCCAAATGTATACATAGAGGTCCTTTATGACTGGACTAAGTATAAATAAGCCAAAAAAGATCAAATTTGACATTTTTCGATAGAAAAAATATTTTTTGAAAATTTTCGATTTTACAACTAGAATGTCATGACTATACAAATCATTGAAATTTTGATCCAAGTAAGTCAAAATGTATACATAGAGGTTCTTTATGACTGGGCTAAGTATATATAAGCCAAAAATAATCAAATTTGACATTTTTCGATAGAAAAAATATTTTTTGAAAATTTTCGATTTTACAACTAGAATGTCATGACTATACAAATCATTGAAATTTTGATCCAAGTAAGTCAAAATGTATACATAGAGGTTCTTTATGACTGGACTAAGTATAAATAAGCCAAAAATAATCAAATTTGACATTTTCGATAGAAAAAACATTTTTTGAAAATTTTCGATTTTACAACTAGAATGTCATGACTATACAAATCATTGAAATTTTGATACAGGTAAGTCAAAATGTATACATAGAGGTCCTTTATGACTGGACTAAATATAAATAAGCCAAAAATAATCAAATTTGACATTTTTCGATAGAAAAAACATTTTTTGCAAATTTCCGATTTTACTACTAGAATGTCATGACTTTACAAATCATTGAAATTTTGATCCAGGTAAGTCAAAATGTATACATAGAGGTCATTTATGACTGGACTAAGTATAAATAAGCCAAAAAAGATCAAATTTGACATTTTTCGATAGAAAAAACATTTTTTGAAAATTTTCGATTTTACAACTAGAATGTCATGACTATACAAATCATTGAAATTTTGATCCAAGTAAGTCAAAATGTATACATAGAGGTTCTTTATGACTGGACTAAGTATAAATAAGCCAAAAAAGATCAAATTTGACATTTTTCGATAGAAAAAACATTTTTTGAAAATTTTCGATTTTACAACAAGAATGTGATGACTATTCAAATCATTGAAATTTTGATCCAAGTAAGTCTAAATGTATACATAGAGGTCCTTTATGACTGGACTAAGTATAAATAAGCCAAAAATAATCAAATTTGACATTTTTCGATAGAAAAAATATTTTTTGAAAATTTTCGATTTTACAACTAGAATGTCATGACTATACAAATCATTGAAATTTTGATCCAAGTAAGTCTAAATGTATACATAGAGGTCCTTTATGACTGGAATAAGTATAAATAAGCTAAAAATGATCAAATTTGCCATTTTTCGATGGCAAAAACAATTTTTGAAAATTTCCGATTTTACTACTAGAATGTCATGACTATACAAATAATTGAAATTTTGATCCAAGTAAGTAAAAATGTATACATAGAGGTCCTTTATGACTGGACTAAGTATATATAAGCCAAAAATAATCAAATTTGACATTTTTCGATAGAAAAATCATTTTTTGAAAATTTTCGATTTTACAACTAGAATGTCATGACTATACAAATCATTGAAATTTTGATCCAAGTAAGTCAAAATGTATACATAGAGGTCCTTTATGACTGGAATAAGTATAAATAAGCTAAAAATGATCAAATTTGCCATTTTTCGATGGAAAAAAACAATTTTTGAAAATTTCCGATTTTACTACTAGAATGTCATGACTATACAAATAATTGAAATTTTGATCCAAGTAAGTAAAAATGTATACATAGAGGTCCTTTATGACTGGACTAAGTATATATAAGCCAAAAATAATCAAATTTGACATTTTTCGATAGAAAAAATATTTTTTGAAAATTTTCGATTCTACAACTAGAATGTCATGACTATACAAATCATTGAAATTTTGATCCAAGTAAGTCAAAATGTATACATAGAGGTTCTTTATGACTGGACTAAGTATAAATAAGCCAAAAAAGATCAAATTTGACATTTTTCGATAGAAAAAACATTTTTTGAAAATTTTCGATTTTACAACAAGAATGTGATGACTATTCAAATCATTGAAATTTTGATCCAAGTAAGTCCAAATGTATACATAGAGGTCCTTTATGACTGGACTAAGTATAAATAAGCCAAAAAAGATCAAATTTGACATTTTTCGATAGAAAAAATATTTTTTGAAAATTTTCGATTTTACAACTAGAATGTCATGACTATACAAATCATTGAAATTTTGATCCAAGTAAGTCAAAATGTATACATAGAGGTCCTTTATGACTGGGCTAAGTATATATAAGCCAAAAATAATCAAATTTGACATTTTTCGATAGAAAAAATATTTTTTGAAAATTTTCGATTTTACAACTAGAATGTCATGACTATACAAATCATTGAAATTTTGATCCAAGTAAGTCAAAATGTATACATAGAGGTTCTTTATGACTGGACTAAGTATAAATAAGCCAAAAATAATCAAATTTGACATTTTCGATAGAAAAAACATTTTTTGAAAATTTTCGATTTTACAACTAGAATGTCATGACTATACAAATCATTGAAATTTTGATACAGGTAAGTCAAAATGTATACATAGAGGTCCTTTATGACTGGACTAAATATAAATAAGCCAAAAATAATCAAATTTGACATTTTTCGATAGAAAAAACATTTTTTGAAAATTTTCGATTTTACAACTAGAATGTCATGACTATACAAATCATTGAAATTTTGATCCAGGTAAGTCAAAATGTATACATAGAGGTCCTTTATGACTGGACTAAGTATAAATAAGCCAAAAATAATCAAATTTGACATTTTTCGATAGAAAAAATATTTTTTGAAAATTTTCGATTTTACAACTAGAATGTCATGACTATACAAATCATTGAAATTTTGATCCAAGTAAGTCAAAATGTATACATAAAGGTCCTTTATGACTTGACTATGTATATATAAGACAAAAATAATCAAATTTGACATTTCTCGATAGAGAAATATTTTTTGAAAATTTTCGATTTTACAACTAGAATGTCATGACTATACAAATCATTGAAATTTTGATCCAAGTAAGTCAAAATGTATACATAGAGGTTCTTTATGACTGGACTAAGTATAAATAAGCCAAAAAAGATCAAATTTGACATTTTTCGATAGAAAAAACATTTTTTGAAAATTTTCGATTTTACAACAAGAATATGATGACTATTCAAATCATTGAAATTTTGATCCAAATAAGTCCAAATGTATACATAGAGGTTCTTTATGACTGGACTAAGTATAAATAAGCCAAAAAAGATCAAATTTGACATTTTTCGATAGAAAAAACATTTTTTGAAAATTTTCGATTTTACAACAAGAATGTGATGACTATTCAAATCATTGAAATTTTGATCCAAGTAAGTCCAAATGTTTACATAGAGGTCCTTTATGACCGGACTAAGTATAAATAAGCCAAAAATGATCAAATTTGACATTTTTTGATAGAAAAAACATTTTTTGAAAATTTTCGATTTTACAACTAGAATGTCATGACTATACAAATCATTGAAATTTTGATCCAGGTAAGTCAAAATGTATACATAGAGGTCCTTTATGACTGAACTAAGTATAAATAAGCCAAAAATAATCAAATTTGACATTTTTCGATAGAAAAAATATTTTTTGAAAATTTTCGATTTTACAACTAGAATGTCATGACTATACAAATCATTGAAATTTTGATCCAAGTAAGTCTTAATGTATACATAGAGGTCCTTTATGACTGCAATAAGTATAAATAAGCTAAAAATGATCAAATTTGCCATTTTTCGAGAGAAAAAACAATTTTTGAAAATTTCCGATTTTACTACTAGAATGTCATGACTATACAAATAATTGAAATTTTGATCCAAGTAAGTAAAAATGTATACATAGAGGTCCTTTATGACTGGACTAAGTATATATAAGCCAAAAATAATCAAATTTGACATTTTTCGATAGAAAAAATATTTTTTGAAAATTTTCGATTTTACAACTAGAATGTCATGACCATACAAATCATTGAAATTTTGATCCAAGTAAGTCAAAATGTATACATAGAGGTTCTTTATGACTGGACTAAGTATAAATAAGCCAAAAAAGATCAAATTTGACATTTTTCGATAGAAAAAACATTTTTTGAAAATTTTCGATTTTTCAACTAGAATGTCATGACTATACAAATCATTGAAATTTTGATCCAAGTAAGTCAAAATGTATACATAGAGGTTCTTTATGACTGACTAAGTATAAATAAGCCAAAAAAGATCAAATTTGACATTTTTCGATAGAAAAAACATTTTTTGAAAATTTTCGATTTTACAACTAGAATGTCATGACTATACAAATCATTGAAATTTTGATCCAAGTAAGTCTAAATGTATACATAGAGGTCCTTTATGCCTGGACTAAGTATAAATAAGCTAAAAATGATCAAATTTGCCATTTTTCGATAGAAAAAACAATTTTTGAAAATTTCCGATTTTACTACTAGAATGTCATGACTATACAAATAATTGAAATTTTGATCCAAGTAAGTAAAAATGTATACATAGAAGTCCTTTATGACTGGACTAAGTATAAATAAGCCAAAAATAATCAAATTTGACATTTTTCGATAGAAAAAATATTTTTTGAAAATTTTCGATTTTACAACTAGAATGTCATGACTATACAAATCATTGAAATTTTGATCCAAGTAAGTCAAAATGTATACATATAGGTTCTTTATGACTGGACTAAGTATAAATAAGCCAAAAAAGATCAAATTTGACATTTTTCGATAGAAAAAACATTTTTTGAAAATTTTCGATTTTACAACAAGAATGTGATGATTATTCAAATCATTAAAATTTTGATCCAAGTAAGTCCAAATGTATACATAGAGGTCCTTTATGACTGGACTAAGTATAAATAAGCCAAAAATGATCAAATTTGACATTTTTCGATAGAAAAAACATTTTTTGAAAATTTTCGATTTTACAACTAGAATGTCATGACTATACAAATCATTGAAATTTGGATCCAGGTTAGTCAAAATGTATACATGGAAGGCCTTTATGACTGAACTAAGTATAAATAAGCCAAAAATAATCAAATTTGACATTTTTCGATAGAAAAAATATTTTTTGAAAATTTTCGATTTTACAACTAGAATGTCATGACTATACAAATCATTGAAATTTTGATCCAAGTAAGTCTAAATGTGTACATAGAGGTCCTTTATGACTGGAATAAGTATTAATAAGCTAAAAATGATCAAATTTGCCATTTTTCGATGGAAAAAACAATTTTTGAAAATTTCCGATTTTACTTCTAGAATGTCATGACTATACAAATAATTGAAATTTTGATCCAAGTAAGTAAAAATGTATACATAGAGGTCCTTTATGACTGGACGAAGTATATATAAGCCAAAAATAATCAAATTTGACATTTTTCGATAGAAAAAATATTTTTTGAAAATTTTCGATTTTACAAGTAGCAAGTCATGACTATACAAATCATTGAAATTTTGATCCAAGTAAGTCAAAATGTATACATAGAGGTTCTTTATGACTGGACTAAGTATAAATAAGCCAAAAAAGATCAAATTTGACATTTTTCGATAGAAAAAACATTTTTTGAAAATTTTCGATTTTACAACAAGAATGTGATGACTATTCAAATCATTGAAATTTTGATCCAAGTAAGTCCAAATGTATACATAGAGGTCCTTTATGACTGGACTAAGTATAAATAAGCCAAAAATAATCAAATTTGACATTTTTCGATAGAAAAAATATTTTTTGAAAATTTTCGATTTTACAACTAGAATGTCATGACTATACAAATCATTGAAATTTTGATCCAAGTAAGTCTAAATGTATACATAGAGGTCCTTTATGACTGGAATAAGTATAAATAAGCTAAAAATGATCAAATTTGCCATTTTTCGATAGAAAAAACAATTTTTGAAAATTTCCGATTTTACTACTAGAATGTCATGACTATACAAATCATTGAAATTTTGATCCAAGTAAGTCAAAATGTATACATAGAGGTCCTTTATGACTGGGCTAAGTATATATAAGCCAAAAATAATCAAATTTGACATTTTTCGATAGAAAAAATATTTTTTGAAAATTTTCGATTTTACAACTAGAATGTCATGACTATACAAATCATTGAAATTTTGATCCAGGTAAGTCAAAATGTATACATAGAGGTCCTTTATGACTGGACTAAGTATAAATAAGCCAAAAATAATCAAATTTGACATTTTTCGATAGAAAAAATATTTTTTGAAAATTTTCGATTTTACAACTAGAATGTCATGACAATACAAATCATTGAAAATTTGATCCAAGTAAGTCTAAATGTATACATAGAGGTCCTTTATGACTGGAATAAGTATAAATAAGCTAAAAATGATCAAATTTGCCATTTTTCGATAGAAAAAACAATTTTTGAAAATTTACGATTTTACTACTAGAATGTCATGACTATACAATTAATTGAAATTTTGATCCAAGTAAGTAAAAATGTATACATAGAAGTCCTTTATGACTGGACTAAGTATAAATAAGCCAAAAATAATCAAATTTGACATTTTTCGATAGAAAAAATATTTTTTGAAAATTTTCGATTTTACAACTAGAATGTCATGACTATACAAATCATTGAATTTTGATCCAAGTAAGTCAAAATGTATACATAGAGGTTCTTTATGACTGGACTAAGTATAAATACGCCAAAAAAGATCAAATTTGACATTTTTCGATAGAAAAAACATTTTTTGAAAATTTTCGATTTTACAACAAGAATGTGATGACTATTCAAATCATTGAAATTTTGATCCAAGTAAGTCCAAATGTATACATAGAGGTCCTTTATGACTGGACTAAGTATAAATGAGCCAAAAATGATCAAATTTGACATTTTTCGATAGAAAAAACATTTTTTGAAAATTTTTGATTTTACAACTAGAATGTCATGACTATACAAATCATTGAAATTTTGATCCAGGTAAGTCAAAATGTATACATAGAGGTCCTTTATGACTGGACTAAGTATAAATAAGCCAAAAATAATCAAATTTGATATTTTCGATAGAAAAAATATTTTTTGAAAATTTTCGATTTTACAACTAGAATGTCATGACTATACAAATCATTGAAATTTTGATCCAAGTAAGTCTAAATGTATACATAGAGGTCCTTTATGACTGGAATAAGTATAAATAAGCTAAAAATGATCAAATTTGCCATTTTTCGATAGAAAAAACAATTTTTGAAAATTTCCGATTTTACTACTAGAATGTCATGACTATACAAATAATTGAAATTTCGATCCAAGTAAGTAAAAATGTATACATAGAAGTCCTTTATGACTGGACTAAGTATAAATAAGCCAAAAATAATCAAATTTGACATTTTTCGATAGAAAAAATATTTTTTGAAAATTTTCGATTTTACAACTAGATTGTCATGACTATACAAATCATTGAAATTTTGATCCAAGTAAGTCAAAATGTATACATATAGGTTCTTTATGACTGGACTAAGTATAAATAAGCCAAAAAAGATCAAATTTGACATTTTTCCATAGAAAAAACATTTTTTGAAAATTTTCGATTTTACAACAAGAATGTGATGATTATTCAAATCATTGAAATTTTGATCCAAGTAAGTCCAAATGTATACATAGAGGTCCTTTATGACTGGACTAAGTATAAATAAGCCAAAAATGATCAAATTTGACATTTTTCGATAGAAAAAACATTTTTTGAAAATTTTCGATTTTACAACTAGAATGTCATGACTATACAAATCATTGAAATTTTGATCCAGGTTAGTCAAAATGTATACATGGAAGGCCTTTATGACTGGACTAAGTATAAATAAGCCAAAAATAATCAAATTTGACATTTTTCGATAGAAAAAATATTTTTTGAAAATTTTCGATTTTACAACTAGAATGTCATGACTATTCAAATCATTGAAATTTTGATCCAGGTAAGTCAAAATGTATACATAGAGGTCCTTTATGACTGGACTAAGTATAAATAAGCCAAAAATAATCAAATTTGACATTTTTCGATAGAAAAAATATTTTTTGAAAATTTTCGATTTTACAACTAGAATGTCATGACTATACAAATAATTGAAATTTTGATCCAAGTAAGTAAAAATGTATACATAGAGGTCCTTTATGAGTGGACTAAGTATATATAAGCCAAAAATAATCAAATTTGACATTTTTCGATAGAAAAAATATTTTTTGAAAATTTTCGATTTTACAAGTAGCATGTCATGACTATACAAATCATTGAAATTTTGATCCAAGTAAGTCAAAATGTATACATAGAGGTTCTTTATGACTGGACTAAGTATAAATAAGCCAAAAAAGATCAAATTTGACATTTTTCGATAGAAAAAACATTTTTTGAAAATTTTCGATTTTACAACAAGAATGTGATGACAATTCAAATCATTGAAATTTTGATCCAACTAAGTCCAAATGTATACATAGAGGTCCTTTATGACTGGACTAAGTATAAATAAGCCAAAAATGATCAAATTTGACATTTTTCGATAGAAAAAACATTTTTTGAAAATTTTCGATTTTACAACTAGAATGTCATGACTATACAAATCATGGAAATTTTGATCCAAGTAAGTCAAAATGTATACAAACAGGTCCTTTATGACTGGACTAAGTATAAATAAGCAAAAAGATCAAATTTGACATTTTTCGATAGAAAAAACATTTTTTGAAGTTTTCGATTTTTCAACTAGAATGTCATGACGATACAAATCATTGAAATTTTGATTCAAGTAAGTCAAAATGTATACATCGAGGTCGTCTATGACTGGACTAAGTATAAATAAGCCAAAAATGATCAAAATTGACATTTTTCGATAGAAAAAACATTTTTTGAAAATTTTAGATTTTTCTACATGAGAGTCATGACTATACAAATCATTGAAATTTTGATCCAAGTAAGTCAAAATGTATACATCGAGGTCGTTTATGACTGGACTAAGTATGAAATGCCAAAAATGATCAAATTTGACATTTTTCAATAGAAAAAACATTTTTTGAAAATTTTAGATTTTTCAACTAGAATGTCATGACTATACAAATAATTGAAATTTTGATCCAAGTAACTCAAAATGTAAACATTGAGGTCGTTTATGACTGGACTAAGTATAAATAAGCCAAAAATGACCAAATTTGACATTTTTCGATTGAAAAAACATTTTTTGAAAATTTTCGATTTTTCAACTTGAATGTCGTGACTATACATATCATTGAAATTTTGATCCAAGTAAGTCAAAATGTATACATAGAGGTCGTTTATGACTGGACTAAGTATTAATAAGCCAAAAATGATCAAATTTGACATTTTTCGATAGAAAAAACATTTTTTTGAAAATTTTCGATTTTTCAACTAGAATGTCATGACTATACAAATAATTGAAATTTTGATCCAAGTAACTCAAAATGTAAACATTGAGGTCGTTTATGACTGGACTAAGTATAAATAAGCCAAAAATGACCAAATTTGACATTTTTCGATTGAAAAAACATTTTTTGAAAATTTTTGATTTTTCAACATGAGAGTCATGACTATACAAATCATTGAAATTTTGATCCAAGTAAGTCAAAATGTATACAAAGAGGTCCTTTATGACTGGACTAAGTATAAATAAGCAAAAAGATCAAATTTGACATTTTTCGATAGAAAAAACATTTTTTGAAAATTTTCGATTTTTCAACTAGAATGTCATGACTATACAAATCATTGAAATTTTGATCCAAGTAAGTCAAAATGTATACATCGATGTCGTTTATGACTGGACTAAGTATAAATTAGCCAAAAATGATCAAATTTGACATTTTTCGATAGAAAAAAACATTTTTTGAAAATTTTCGATTTTTCAACTAGAATGTCATGACTACACAAATCATTGAAATTTTGATCCAAGTAAGTCAAAATGTATACATCGAGGTCGTTTATGACTGGACTAAGTATAAATAAGCCAAAAATGATGAAAATTGACATTTTTCGATAGAAAAAACATTTTTTGAAAATTTTCGATTTTTCAACATGAGAGTCATGACTATACAAATCATTGAAATTTTGATCCAAGTAAGTCAAAATGTATACAAAGAGGTCCTTTATGACTGGACTAAGTATAAATAAGCAAAAAGATCAAAATTGACATTTTTCGATAGAAAAAACATTTTTTTGAAAATTTTCGATTTTTCAACTAGAATGTCATGACTATACAAATCATTGTAATTCTGATCCAAGTAAGTCAAAATGTTTACATCGAGGTCGTTTATGACTGGACTAAGCATAAATAAGCCAAAAATGATCAAATTTGACATTTTTCGATAGAAAAAACATTTTTTGAAAATTTTCGATTTTTCAACTAGAATGTCATGACTATACAAATCATTGAAATTTTGATCCAAGTAAGTCAAAATGTATACAGCGAGGTCGTTTAGGACTGGACTAAGTATAAATAAGTCCAAAATGATCAAATTTGACATTTTTCGATAGAAAAAACATTTTTTGAAAATTTTCGATTTTTCAACTAGAATGTCATGACTATACAAATCATGGAAATTTTGATCCAAGTAAGTCAAAATGTATACATCGAGGTCGTTTAGGACTGGACTAAGTATAAATAAGCCAAAATTGATCAAATTTGACATTTTTCGATAGAAAAAACATTTTTTGAAAATTTTCGACTTTTCAACATGAGAGTCATGACTATCCAAATCATTTAAATTTTGATCCAAGTAAGTCAAAATGTATACATTAAGGTCCTTTATGACTGGACTAAGTATAAATAAGCCAAAAAAGATCAAATTTGACATTTTTCGAAAGAAAGAACATTTTTTGAAAATTATCCATTTTTCAACTAGAATGTCATGACTTAACAAATCATTAAAATTTTGATCCAAGTAAGTCAAAATGTATACATCGAGGTCGTTTATGACTGGACTAAGTATAAATAAGCCAAAAATGATCAAATTTGACATTTTTCGATAGAAAGAACATATTTTGAAAATTTTCGATTTTTCAACTAGAATGTCATGACTATACAAATCATTGAAATTTTGATCCAAGTAAGTCAAAATGTATACATAGAGGTCGTTTATGACTGGACTAAGTATAAATAAGCCAAAAATGATCAATTTGACATTTTTCGATAGAAAAAACATTTTTTTGAAAATTTTCGATTTTTCAACTAGAATGTCATGACTATACAAATAATTGAAATTTTGATCCAAGTAAGTCAAAATGTATACATCGAGGTCGTTTATGACTGGACTAAGCATAAATAAGCCAAAAATGATAAAATTTGACATTTTTCGATAGAAAAAACATTTTTTGAAAATTTTCGATTTTTCAACTAGAATGTCATGACTATACAAATCATGGAAAATTTGATCCAAGTAAGTCAAAATGTATACATCGAGGTCGTTTATGACTGGACTAAGTATAAATAAGCCAAAATTGATCAACATGAGAGTCATGACTATCAAAATCATTGAAATTTTCATCCAAGTAAGTCAAAATGTATGCATAGAGGTCCTTTGTGACTGGACTAAGTATAAATAAGCCAAAAAAGATCAAATTTGACATTTTTTGATAGAAAAAACATTTTTTGAAAATTTTCCATTTTTCAACTAGAATGTCATTACTATACAAATCATTGAAATTTTGATCCAAGTAAGTCAAAATGTATACATAGAGGTCGTTTATGACTGGACTAAGTATAAATAGGCCAAAAATGATCAAATTTGACATTTTTCGATAGAAAAACATTTTTTGAAAATTTTCGATTTTTCAATTAGAATGTCATGACTATACAAATCATTGAAAATTTGATCCAAGTAAGTCAAAATGTATACATCGAGGTCGTTTATGACTGGACTAAGTATAAATAAGCCAAAAATGATCAAATTTGACATTTTTCGATAGAAAAAACATTTTTTGAAAATTTTCGATTTTTCAACATGAGAGTCATGACTATACAAATTTTTGAAATTTTGATCCAAGTAAGTCAAAATGTATACAAAGAGGTCGTTTATGACTGGACTAAGTATAAATAAGTCCAAAATGATCAAATTTGACATTTTTCGATAGAAAAAACATTTTTTGAAAATTTTCGACTTTTCAACAAGAGAGTCATGACTATACAAATCATTAAAATTTTGATAGAAGTAAGTCAAAATGTATACATAGAGGTCCTTTATGACAGGACTAAGTATAAATAAGCCAAAAATGATGAAATTTGACATTTTTCGATAGAAAAAACATTTTTTGAAAATTTTCGATTTTTCAACATGAGAGTCATGACTATACAAATTTTTGAAATTTTGATCCAAGAAAGTCAAAATGTATACATCGAGGTCGTTTATGACTGGACTAAGTATAAATAAGTCCAAAATGATCAAATTTGACATTTTTCGATAGAAAAAACATTTTTTGAAAATTTTCGATTTTTCAACATGAGAGTCATGACTATACAAATCATTGAAATTTTGATCCAAGTAAGTCAAAATGTATACATCGCGGTCGTTTATGACTGGACTAAGTATGAATAAGCCAAAAATGATCTTTGACATTTTTCGATAGAAAGAACATTTTTTGAAAATTTTAGATTTTTCAACATGAGAGTCATGACTATACAAATCATTGAAATTTTGATCCAAGTAAAACAAAATGTATACATAGAGGTCTTTTATGACAGGACTAAGTATAAATAAGCCAAAAATGACAAAATTTGACATTTTTCGATAGAAAAAACATTTTTTGAAAATTTTGGGTTTTCAACATGAGAGTCATGACTATACAAATCATTTAAATTTTGATCCAAGTAAGTCAAAATGTATACAAAGAGGACTTTTATGACAGGACTAAGTATAAATAAGCCAAAAATGATCAAATTTGACATTTTTCGATAGAAAAAACATTTTTTGAAAATTTTCGATTTTTCAACTAGAATGTAATGACTATACAAATCATTGAAATTTTGATCCAAGTAAGTCAAAATGTATACATCGAGGTCGTTTATGACTTGACTAAGTATAAATAAGTCCAAAATGATCAAATTTGACATTTTTCGATAGAAAAAACATTTTTTGAAAATTTTCGATTTTTCAACTAGAATGTCATGACTATACAAATCATGGAAATTTTGATCCAAGTAAGTCAAAATGTATACAAACAGGTCCTTTATGACTGGACTAAGTATAAATAAGCAAAAAGATCAAATTTGACATTTTTCGATAGAAAAAACATTTTTTGAAGTTTTCGATTTTTCAACTAGAATGTCATGACGATACAAATCATTGAAATTTTGATTCAAGTAAGTCAAAATGTATACATCGAGGTCGTCTATGACTGGACTAAGTATAAATAAGCCAAAAATGATCAAAATTGACATTTTTCGATAGAAAAAACATTTTTTGAAAATTTTAGATTTTTCTACATGAGAGTCATGACTATACAAATCATTGAAATTTTGATCCAAGTAAGTCAAAATGTATACATCGAGGTCGTTTATGACTGGACTAAGTATGAAATGCCAAAAATGATCAAATTTGACATTTTTCAATAGAAAAAACATTTTTTGAAAATTTTAGATTTTTCAACTAGAATGTCATGACTATACAAATAATTGAAATTTTGATCCAAGTAACTCAAAATGTAAACATTGAGGTCGTTTATGACTGGACTAAGTATAAATAAGCCAAAAATGACCAAATTTGACATTTTTCGATTGAAAAAACATTTTTTGAAAATTTTCGATTTTTCAACTAGAATGTCGTGACTATACATATCATTGAAATTTTGATCCAAGTAAGTCAAAATGTATACATAGAGGTCGTTTATGACTGGACTAAGTATTAATAAGCCAAAAATGATCAAATTTGACATTTTTCGATAGAAAAAACATTTTTTTGAAAATTTTCGATTTTTCAACTAGAATGTCATGACTATACAAATAATTGAAATTTTGATCCAAGTAACTCAAAATGTAAACATTGAGGTCGTTTATGACTGGACTAAGTATAAATAAGCCAAAAATGACCAAATTTGACATTTTTCGATTGAAAAAACATTTTTTGAAAATTTTTGATTTTTCAACATGAGAGTCATGACTATACAAATCATTGAAATTTTGATCCAAGTAAGTCAAAATGTATACAAACAGGTCCTTTATGACTGGACTAAGTATAAATAAGCAAAAAGATCAAATTTGACATTTTTCGATAGAAAAAACATTTTTTGAAAATTTTCGATTTTTCAACTAGAATGTCATGACTATACAAATCATTGAAATTTTGATCCAAGTAAGTCAAAATGTATACATCGATGTCGTTTATGACTGGACTAAGTATAAATTAGCCAAAAATGATCAAATTTGACATTTTTCGATAGAAAAAACATTTTTTGAAAATTTTCGATTTTTCAACTAGAATGTCATGACTACACAAATCATTGAAATTTTGATCCAAGTAAGTCAAAATGTATACATCGAGGTCGTTTATGACTGGACTAAGTATAAATAAGCCAAAAATGATGAAAATTGACATTTTTCGATAGAAAAAACATTTTTTGAAAATTTTCGATTTTTCAACATGAGAGTCATGACTATACAAATCATTGAAATTTTGATCCAAGTAAGTCAAAATGTATACAAAGAGGTCCTTTATGACTGGACTAAGTATAAATAAGCAAAAAGATCAAAATTGACATTTTTCGATAGAAAAAACATTTTTTTGAAAATTTTCGATTTTTCAACTAGAATGTCATGACTATACAAATCATTGTAATTCTGATCCAAGTAAGTCAAAATGTTTACATCGAGGTCGTTTATGACTGGACTAAGTATAAATAAGTCCAAAATGATCAAATTTGACATTTTTCGATAGAAAAAACATTTTTTGAAAATTTTCGATTTTTCAACTAGAATGTCATGACAATACAAATCATGGAAATTTTGATCCAAGTAAGTCAAAATGTATACATCGAGGTCGTTTAGGACTGGACTAAGTATAAATAAGCCAAAATTGATCAAATTTGACATTTTTCGATAGAAAAAACATTTTTTGAAAATTTTCGACTTTTCAACATGAGAGTCATGACTATCCAAATCATTTAAATTTTGATCCAAGTAAGTCAAAATGTATACATTAAGGTCCTTTATGACTGGACTAAGTATAAATAAGCCAAAAAGATCAAATTTGACATTTTTCGAAAGAAAGAACATTTTTTGAAAATTATCCATTTTTCAACTAGAATGTCATGACTTAACAAATCATTAAAATTTTGATCCAAGTAAGTCAAAATGTATACATCGAGGTCGTTTATGACTGGACTAAGTATAAATAAGCCAAAAATGATCAAATTTGACATTTTTCGATAGAAAGAACATATTTTGAAAATTTTCGATTTTTCAACTAGAATGTCATGACTATACAAATCATTGAAATTTTGATCCAAGTAAGTCAAAATGTATACATAGAGGTCGTTTATGACTGGACTAAGTATAAATAAGCCAAAAATGATCAATTTGACATTTTTCGATAGAAAAAACATTTTTTTGAAAATTTTCGATTTTTCAACTAGAATGTCATGACTATACAAATAATTGAAATTTTGATCCAAGTAAGTCAAAATGTATACATCGAGGTCGTTTATGACTGGACTAAGCATAAATAAGCCAAAAATGATAAAATTTGACATTTTTCGATAGAAAAAAACATTTTTTGAAAATTTTCGATTTTTCAACTAGAATGTCATGACTATACAAATCATGGAAAATTTGATCCAAGTAAGTCAAAATGTATACATCGAGGTCGTTTATGACTGGACTAAGTATAAATAAGCCAAAATTGATCAACATGAGAGTCATGACTATCAAAATCATTGAAATTTTCATCCAAGTAAGTCAAAATGTATGCATAGAGGTCCTTTGTGACTGGACTAAGTATAAATAAGCCAAAAAAGATCAAATTTGACATTTTTTGATAGAAAAAACATTTTTTGAAAATTTTCCATTTTTCAACTAGAATGTCATTACTATACAAATCATTGAAATTTTGATCCAAGTAAGTCAAAATGTATACATAGAGGTCGTTTATGACTGGACTAAGTATAAATAGGCCAAAAATGATCAAATTTGACATTTTTTCGATAGAAAAACATTTTTTGAAAATTTTCGATTTTTCAATTAGAATGTCATGACTATACAAATCATTGAAAATTTGATCCAAGTAAGTCAAAATGTATACATCGAGGTCGTTTATGACTGGACTAAGTATAAATAAGCCAAAAATGATCAAATTTGACATTTTTCGATAGAAAAAACATTTTTTGAAAATTTTCGATTTTTCAACATGAGAGTCATGACTATACAAATTTTTGAAATTTTGATCCAAGTAAGTCCAAAATGTATACAAAGAGGTCGTTTATGACTGGACTAAGTATAAATAAGTCCAAAAATGATCAAATTTGACATTTTTCGATAGAAAAAACATTTTTTGAAAATTTTCGACTTTTCAACAAGAGAGTCATGACTATACAAATCATTAAAATTTTGATAGAAGTAAGTCAAAATGTATACATAGAGGTCCTTTATGACAGGACTAAGTATAAATAAGCCAAAAATAATGAAATTTGACATTTTTCGATAGAAAAAACATTTTTTGAAAATTTTCGATTTTTCAACATGAGAGTCATGACTATACAAATTTTCGAAATTTTGATCCAAGAAAGTCAAAATGTATACATCGAGGTCGTTTATGACTGGACTAAGTATAAATAAGTCCAAAATGATCAAATTTGACATTTTTCGATAGAAAAAACATTTTTTGAAAATTTTCGATTTTTCAACATGAGAATCATGACTATACAAATCATTGAAATTTTGATCCAAGTAAGTCAAAATGTATACATCGCGGTCGTTTATGACTGGACTAAGTATGAATAAGCCAAAAATGATCTTTGACATTTTTCGATAGAAAGAACATTTTTTGAAAATTTTAGATTTTTCAACATGAGAGTCATGAATATACAAATCATTGAAATTTTGATCCAAGTAAGTCAAAATGTATGCATAGAGGTCTTTTATGACAGGACTAAGTATAAATAAGCCAAAAATGACAAAATTTGACATTTTTCGATAGAAAAAACATTTTTTGAAAATTTTGGGTTTTCAACATGAGAGTCATGACTATACAAATCATTTAAATTTTGATCCAAGTAAGTCAAAATGTATACAAAGAGGACTTTTATGACAGGACTAAGTATAAATAAGCCAAAAATGATCAAATTTGACATTTTTCGATAGAAAAAACATTTTTTGAAAATTTTCGATTTTTCAACTAGAATGTAATGACTATACAAATCATTGAAATTTTGATCCAAGTAAGTCAAAATGTATACATCGAGGTCGTTTATGACTTGACTAAGTATAAATAAGTCCAAAATGATCAAATTTGACATTTTTCGATAGAAAAAAACATTTTTTGAAAATTTTCGATTTTTCAACTAGAATGTCATGACTATACAAATCATGGAAATTTTGATCCAAGTAAGTCAAAATGTATACATCGAGGTCGATTATGACTGGACTAAGTATAAATAAGCCAAAAATGATCAAATTTGACATTTTTCGATAGAAAAAACATTTTTTGAAAATTTTCGATTTTTCAACATGAGAGTCGTGACTATACAAATCATTGAAATTTTGATCCAAGTAAGTCAAAATGTATACATAGAGGTCTTTTATGACAGGACTAAGTATAAATAAGCCAAAAATGATCAAATTTGACATTTTTTGATAGAAAAAACATTTTTTGAAAATTTTCGATTTTTCAACTAGAATGTCATGACTATACAAATCATTGAAATTTTGATCCAAGTAAGTCAAAATGTATACAACGAGGTCGTTTATGACTGGACTAAGTATAAATAAGTCCAAAATGATCAAATTTGACATTTTTCGATAGAAAAAACATTTTTTGAAAATTTTATATTTTTCAACTAGAATGTCATGACAATACAAATCATGGAAATTTTGATTCAAGTAAGTCAAAATGTATACATCGAGGTCGTTTATGACTGGACTAAGTATAAATAAGCAAAAAATGATCAAATTTGACATTTTTCGATAGAAAAAACATATTTTGAAAATTTTCGATTTTTCAACAAGTGAGTCATGACTATCCAAATCATTGAAATTTTGATCCAAGTAAGTCAAAATGTATACATAGAGGTCCTTTATGATTGGACTAATGATAAATAAGCCAAAAAAGATCAAATTTGACATTTTTCGATAGAAAAAACATTTTTTGAAAATTTTCGATTTTTCAACTAGAATGTCATGACTAAACAAATCATTGAAATTTTGATCCAAGTAAGTCAAAATGTATACATAGAGGTCCTTTATGACAGGACTAAGTATAAATAAGCCAAAAATGATCATATTTGACATTTTTCAATAGAAAAAACATTTTTTGAAAATTTTCGATTTTCAACTAGAATGCCATGACTATACAAATCATTGAAATTTTGATCCAAGTAACTCAAAATGTATACATCGAGGTCGTTTAGGACTGGACTAAGTACAAATAAGCCAAAAATGACCAAATTTGACATTCTTCGATAGAAAAAACATTTTTTGAAAATTTTAGATTTTTCAACATGAGAGTCATGACTATACAAATCATTGAAATTTTGATCCAAGTAAGTCAAAATGTATACATAGAGGTCCCTTATGACTGGACTAAGTATAAATAAGCCAAAAATGATCAAATTTGACATTTTTCGATAGAAAAAACATTTTCTGAAAATTTTCGATTTTTCAACTAGAATGTCATGACTATACAAATCATTGAAATTTTGATCCAAGCAAGTCAAAATGTATACATCGAGGTCCTTTATGACAGGACTAAGTATCAATAAGCCAAAAATGATCAAATTTGACATTTTTCGATAGAAAAAAACATTTTTTGAAAATTTTCGATTTTTCAACTAGAATGTCATGACTATACAAATCATTAAAATTTTGATCCAAGTAAGTCAAAATGTATACATAGAGGTCGTTTATGACTGGACTAAGTATAAATAGGCCAAAAATGATCAAATTTGACATTTTTCGATAGAAAAAAAATTTTTTGAAAATTTTCGATTTTTCAACTAAAATGTCATGACTATACAAATCATTGAAATTTTGATCCAAGTAAGTCAAAATGTATACATAGAGGTCGTTTATGACTTGACTAAGTATAAATAAGTCCAAAATGATCAAATTGGACATTTTTCGATAGAAAAAATATTTTTTGAAAATTTTCGATTTTTCAACATGAGAGTCATGACTAAACAAATTTTTGAAATTTTAATCTAAGAAAGTCAAAATGTATACATCGAGGTCGTTTATGACTGGACTAAGTATAAATAAGCCAAAAATGACCAAATTTGACATTTTTCGATAGAAAAAACATTTTTTGAAAATTTTAGATTTTTCAACATGAGAGTCATGACTATACAAATCATTGAAATTTTGATCCAAGTAAGTCAAAATGTATACATAGAGGTCCTTTATGACTGGACTAAGTATAAATAAGCCAAAAATGATCAAATTTGACATTTTTCGATAGAAAAAACATTTTCTGAAAATTTTCGATTTTTCAACTAGAATGTCATGACTAAACAAATCATTGAAATTTTGATCCAAGCAAGTCAAAATGTATACATCGGGGTCCTTTATGACAGGACTAAGTATCAATAAGCCAAAAATGATCAAATTTGACATTTTTCGATAGAAAAAACATTTTTTGAAAATTTTCGATTTTTCAACTAGAATGTCATGACTATACAAATCATTAAAATTTTGATCCAAGTAAGTCAAAATGTATACATAGAGGTCGTTTATGACTGGACTAAGTATAAATAGGCCAAAAATGATCAAATTTGACATTTTTCGATAGAAAAAACATTTTTTGAAAATTTTCGATTTTTCAACTAAAATGTCATGACTATACAAATCATTGAAATTTTGATCCAAGTAAGTCAAAATGTATACAAAGAGGTCGTTTATGACTGGACTAAGTATAAATAAGTCCAAAATGATCAAATTTGACATTTTTCGATAGAAAAAACATTTTTTGAAAATTTTCGACTTTTCAACAAGAGAGTCATGACTATACAAATCATTAAAATTTTGATAGAAGTAAGTCAAAATGTATACATAGAGGTCCTTTATGACAGGACTAAGTATAAATAAGCCAAAAATGATGAAATTTGACATTTTTCGATAGAAAAAACATTTTTTGAAAATTTTCGATTTTTCAACATGAGAGTCATGACTATACAAATTTTTGAAATTTTGATCCAAGAAAGTCAAAATGTATACATCGAGGTCGTTTATGACTGGACTAAGTATAAATAAGTCCAAAATGATCAAATTTGACATTTTTCGATAGAAAAAACATTTTTTGAAAATTTTCGATTTTTCAACATGAGAGTCATGACTATACAAATCATTGAAATTTTGATCCAAGTAAGTCAAAATGTATACATAGAGTCGTTTATGACTGGACTAAGTATAAATAAGCCAAAAATGATCAAATTTGACATTTTTCGATAGAAAAAACATTTTTTGAAAATTTTCGATTTTTCAACTAGAATGTCATGACTAAACAAATCATTGAAATTTTGATCCAAGTAAGTCAAAATGTATACATAGAGGTCGTTTATGACTGGACTAAGTATAAATAAGCCAAAAATGATCAAATTTGACATTTTTCGATAGAAAAAACATTTTTTTGAAAATTTTCGATTTTTCAACTAGAATGTCATGACTATATAAATAATTGAAATTTTGATCCAAGTAACTCAAAATGTAAACATCGAGGTCGTTTATGACTGGACTAAGTATAAATAAGCCAAAAATGACCAAATTTGACATTTTTCGATAGAAAAAAACATTTTTTGAAAATTTTCGATTTTTCGACTAGAATGTCATGACGATACAAATCATTGAAATTTTGATCCAAGTAAGTCAAAATGTATACATCGAGGTCGTCTATGACTGGACTAAGTATAAATAAGCCAAAAAAGATCAAAATTGACATTTTTCGATAGAAAAAACATTTTTTGAAAATTTTCGATTTTTCAACATGGGAGTCATGACTATACAAATTTTTGAAATTTTGATCCAAGAAAGTCAAAATGTATACATCGAGGTCGTTTATGACTGGACTAAGTATAAATAAGTCCAAAATGATCAAATTTGACATTTTTCGATAGAAAAAACATTTTTTTTAAATTTTCGATTTTTCAACATGAGAGTCATGACTATACAAATCATTGAAATTTTGATCCAAGTAAGTCAAAATGTATACATAGAGGTCGTTTATGACTGGACTAAGTATAAATAAGCCAAAAATGATCAAATTTGACATTTTTCGATAGAAAAAACATTTTTTGAAAATTTTCGATTTTTCAACTAGAATGTCATGACTAAACAAATCATTGAAATTTTGATCCAAGTAAGTCAAAATGTATACATAGAGGTCGTTTATGACTGGACTAAGTATAAATAAGCCAAAAATGATCAAATTTGACATTTTTCGATAGAAAAAACATTTTTTTGAAAATTTTCGATTTTTCAACTAGAATGTCATGACTATACAAATAATTGAAATTTTGATCCAAGTAACTCAAAATGTATACATCGAGGTCGTTTACGACTGGACTAAGTATAAATAAGTCAAAAATGACCAAATTTGACATTTTTCGATAGAAAAAACATTTTTTGAAAATTTTCGATTTTTCAACTAGAATGTCATGACGATACAAATCATTGAAATTTTGATCCAAGTAAGTCAAAATGTATACATCGAGGTCGTTTATGACTGGACTAAGTATAAATAAGCCAAAAATGATCTTTGACATTTTTCGATAGAAAGAACATTTTTTGAAAATTTTAGATTTTTCAACATGAGAGTCATGACTATACAAATCATTGAAATTTTGATCCAAGTAAGTCAAAATGTATACATAGAGGTCGTTTATGACTGGACTAAGTATAAATAAGCCAAAAATGATCAAATTTGACATTTTTCGATAGAAAAAACATTTTTTGAAAATTTTCGATTTTTCAACTAGAATGTCATGACTAAACAAATCATGGAAATTTTGATCCAAGTAAGTCAAAATGTATACATAGAGGTCGTTTATGACTGGACTAAGTATAAATAAGCCAAAAATGATCAAATTTGACATTTTTCGATAGAAAAAACATTTTTTTGAAAATTTTCGATTTTTCAACTAGAATGTCATGACTATACAAATAATTGAAATTTTGATCCAAGTAACTCAAAATGTATACATCGAGGTCGTTTATGACTGGACTAAGTATAAATAAGCCAAAAATGACCAAATTTGACATTTTTCGATAGAAAAAACATTTTTTGAAAATTTTCGATTTTTCAACTAGAATGTCATGACGATACAAATCATTGAAATTTTGATCCAAGTAAGTCAAAATGTATACATCGAGGTCGTCTATGACTGGACTAAGTATAAATAAGCCAAAAATGATCAAATTTGACATTTTTCGATAGAAAAAACATTTTTTGAAAATTTTAGATTTTTCTACATGAGAGTCATGACTATACAAATCATTGAAATTTTGATCCAAGTAAGTCAAAATGTATACATAGAGGTCGTTTATGACTGGACTAAGTATAAATAAGCCAAAAATGATCAAATTTGACATTTTTCGATAGAAAAAACATTTTTTGAAAATTTTCGATTTTTCAACTAGAATGTCGTGACTATACAAATCATTGAAATTTTGATCCAAGTAAGTCAAAATGTATACATAGAGGTCGTTTATGACTGGACTAAGTATAAATAAGCCAAAAATGATCAAATTTGACATTTTTCGATAGAAAAAAACATTTTTTTGAAAATTTTCGATTTTTCAACTAGTATGTCATGACTATACAAATAATTGAAATTTTGATCCAAGTAACTCAAAATGTAAACATTGAGGTCGTTTATGACTGGACTAAGTATAAATAAGCCAAAAATGACCAAATTTGACATTTTTCGATAGAAAAAACATTTTTTGAAACTTTTTGATTTTTCAACATGAGAGTCATGACTATACAAATCATTGAAATTTTGATCCAAGTAAGTCAAAATGTATACAAAGAGGTCCTTAATGACTGGACTAAGTATAAATAAGCAAAAAGATCAAATTTGACATTTTTCGATAGAAAAAACATTTTTTGAAAATTTTCGATTTTTCAACTAGAATGTCATGACTTTACAAATCATTGAAATTTTGATCCAAGTAAGTCAAAATGTATACATCGATGTCGTTTATGACTGGACTAAGTATAAATTAGCCAAAAATGATCAAATTTGACATTTTTCGATAGAAAAAACATTTTTTGAAAATTTTCGATTTTTCAACTAGAATGTCGTGACTACACAAATCATTGAAATTTTGATCCAAGTAAGTCAAAATGTATACATCGAGGTCGTTTATGACTGGACTAAGTATAAATAAGCCAAAAATGATCAAATTTGACATTTTTCGATAGAAAAAACATTTTTTGAAAATTTTCCATTTTTCAACTAGAATGTAATGACTATACAAATCATTAAAATTTTGATCCAAGTAAGTCAAAATGCATACATCGAGGTCGTATATGACTGGACTAAGTATAAATAAGCCAAAAATGATCAAATTTGACATTTTTCGATAGAAAAAACATATTTTGAAAATTTTCGATTTTTCAACTAGAATGTCATGACTATACAAATCATTGAAATTTTGATCCAAGTAAGTCAAAATGTATACATAGAGGTCGTTTATGACTGGACTAAGTATAAATAAGCCAAAAATGATCAATTTGACATTTTTCGATAGAAAAAAACATTTTTTTGAAAATTTTCGATTTTTCAACTAGAATGTCATGACTATACAAATAATTGAAATTTTGATCCAAGTAAGTCAAAATGTATACATCGAGGTCGTTTATGACTGGACTAAGCATAAATAAGCCAAAAATGATAAAATTTGACATTTTTCGATAGAAAAAACATTTTTTGAAAATTTTCGATTTTTCAACTAGAATGTCATGACTATACAAATCATGGAAAATTTGATCCAAGTAAGTCAAAATGTATACATCGAGGTCGTTTATGACTGGACTAAGTATAAATAAGCCAAAATTGATCAAATTTGACATTTTTCGATAGAAAAAACATTTTTTGAAAATTTTCGATTTTTCAACATGAGAGTCATGACTATCCAAATCATTGAAATTTTCATCCAAGTAAGTCAAAATGTATGCATAGAGGTCCTTTGTGACTGGACTAAGTATAAATAAGCCAAAAAAGATCAAATTTGACATTTTTCGATAGAAAAAACATTTTTTGAAAATTTTCCATTTTTCAACTAAAATGTCATTACTATACAAATCATTGAAATTTTGATCCAAGTAAGTCAAAATGTATACATCGAGGTCGTTTATGACTGGACTAAGTATAAATAAGCCAAAAATGATGAAATTTGACATTTTTCGATAGAAAAAACATATATTGAAAATTTTCGATTTTTCTACATGAGAGTCATGACTATACAAATTTTTGAAATTTTGATCCAAGTAAGTCAAAATGTATACAAAGAGGTCGTTTATGACTGGACTAAGTATAAATAAGTCCAAAATGATCAAATTTGACATTTTTCGATAGAAAAAACATTTTTTGAAAATTTTCGACTTTTCAACAAGAGAGTCATGACTATACAAATCATTGAAATTTTGATAGAAGTAAGTCAAAA